>NW_018391615.1:0-32133 GCF_900095145.1 Mus pahari
GGGGGTTGTATACACTCCCACTTCAGACATGTTAGGACAGTATCCTTTGAGTCAGGATCTAGTTGTCAGTACATTTTAACCTTCCAGATGATTGATAATTGTAGCCCAGAATGAACACAGCCAGAATTCCCAATTCTATGACTACACAGGCAGAGAGGCCTTGAGGCCCCTCAGCTAGCAGAGTCTTGTGTACAACCTCAGATGTATTGTTCAGTTCTGAGTCTAGCTCACACCTATCCTTTAGTTCCAGCTAGCTTTCAGGTCTCTATTTTTTTCACTAAGTCATCAGAGTTATACAGGTTACCTACAGCGTTCCAAAAACTCCATTCATAGCATAGCCTGCTACTCTCTTGGATCCACCACTCCTTTTTCCTGTAGTGATTTTTTTCTTCCATTACTGAAAGTCATTGGAAACAGAGTAGATGAATAATTTCTATTTACTAAACTAATTACAAAAGGGTTACAGAATTTAAAGGTAATAAGTTGTATATTCCAAAACAGCCGATAGGAGGATTTTTAATGCTCCCATCCTCTGAACAATTCTAATTGAAATAAAAGCATGAGGTAGTAGACACACAAATTCCTCAATATGATCCTGAGATATTCAAGCTTGTGTCACAGCATCACACTACAGTCATGAATATGCACAATTACTGTAGAACTTTTAGGGGTTTTTTTTGAACTTTTATGTCCACCAGAGGGAGCCAAACACCTCCCACTTAACTCACAGGTTGGAAAAGATCTAGCAGGGAACAAGGAAGAAACCAGCCTTCCAGCTTAGACATGGTCTCCCCAAGTCACCTTTCATGCCTGAGATATTGCTAGTCACCCTGGATGATCTTCAAATAGAGCTGGAACAACAGAAAGACATATCTGTTCCTTACTAGGCTGGGTTTATCTTCAGCCATCATCAGTAAACCCTAGAAGGTGTTGTGTATGAGGATTAGGGGCAGCCCTTTAAACACTGAACCAGCGGTCCTCTACTCAGTCAAAGAATTGAGGCAGGAAACACATCCCACAAAATAGTCCATGGCCTGGTCTTTCTACAACTATTTTGGATAGTCCAGCCTTGCTGATGAGCTACCCCAGCCCATAATAAATACTCAATAAATACTCCCAAATCTGACTTTCACCACCGTACAGGAGCACTTTCTGATAAGAACCTTCTCCTCCTCTGAAGGTAAGATGCTGTCTCTGTGATGCTTCCACCCTTGGCTCATCAGGGATGTGTTTCTCTACTTTTGACTTTCACAATCAGTCCCTCCCCAACCTGACAAGATATCCTCAGTTTGTGGTCCCCACTCCTAAAGATGATTGGTTCCGTGTGGCAGCCAGGGATGAAGCAAAAGAATGCTCAGATATGTTTGTGCTCTCAAGCAGTCTGCCCTTTGCTGTCTGCTTACTAGTGCTGCCTCGGGCTACCTCAGTTTCTTGTGAATAAAGAAAGCATTGAACTCCCCATGACTAGATATTTAAAGATTACTTGGGCCTAAAGTGAGACCACCTGCAGCACCCTTCCTCAGTTCCCCTTTCCTCTTCCCTGTCTCATTCCCTACAGGGAGGTTGGAGTGTCTCTGTTGTCTTACTGTCCAAAAATTCAGCCCTTTACCTCACAAAACTGTTTAGACTCCAGCTCCTCAGTTTTCTTCAAGGAAGAATGAAGCTAGCAAGATCTCATTTTTAGCTCCTTTCTACCAGGATAACCATTGACCATAGTAGAATCTGATCCCTCTCAAAACTAAGAGTGAGAATTGGCAGCCTTTCAAACTGATGCATCAAGGTGCCCTCCCATGTCCTTTCTAACACATAAAGATTCACATCAGATACATACACAGACATACATGAAGACATATAAATGAAAGCACAAACACACAGGCATCACAGAAATACAGAAGAGCACATAAATATATAAACATATGAAGACACACACTCAGCCACAAAAGTAAGCAAAAGACACATACATACACACACCCAAACACACACACACACACACACACACACACACACACACACNACACACACACACACACACACACACACACACACACACACACACACAAACACACACACACACACACACACCGAGAGAAAGAGACAGAGTCAGGGAAAGGGAGAGAGAGAGAGAGAGAGCGCCATCAGAACTATACATGTACATACACCCTCTATCAAAGATCTAATGACTCCTCTGGGTACAGAAAATGAACCCAAAGCAAGATGTCTACCACCCAGTATGCATGCTCAACAAATGTTTGCTGAACTGATCTGAGCCACAGGGGATCCAGCCAAGGCAGCTGCTTCAAGCAGAAATGGGAAAAATGAGTCCTGTCTGGATTTCCTGCTGATTAATCCCTGCGTATAAAGATCTAATAGGAAGATTTTGCACAGTACCAACATCTCTGTGACCCTGTTTTTCTTTCTCAAAAGGCCTAGTCTGCATGAAGACTCTCTATGCCATAGCCACTTCTCTTTGTGCTACAGCTTCTAGGAGGTGGGCAAGTCTTCATTAGCATTCTGACACTTACCCTAGCTCTATATGAGAAGTCTTACAAGCCCTGTTATCAGTCTACCTGGGCAATTCTGGAACCCAGGTGCGCCTGGCTCTTGGGCTCATGATAGAAGCTTCTGTGATGGATGTAGAATCTCCAGCACTATAGCTAAAGGAGGGGGCTCAAGAATTAGGAAGTGCAGCCCAGAAAATAACAGGAGCAGAGTGGCTGGGAGCTCAGGCAGTTCCAAAGGAGGTAATTATGATACCAGAAGTTCCTCAGAGGCTGGGTATCTATACATTGTGGTTTCTTTCACTTGGACATTAACCTTAGTGTAGAGACACTAGTCAAACAGAGCCTCCAGCATCACACTGACCTAGGCTTCTTGCTGGATTCTGCCAGGAAAGAAACTAGGTTATCCTGGCAAGTCACTTAAAACCATTATTCTCACTCAGCCACCAGTCTGAGGATGACAGGATCCCTTTTTCAAAGGTTTCTATGAAGGTGTAGTTATTGAACCTTCCTTAAAGCTCCTCTAACTAGATACTGCCATCCCATCATACAGAGGAAAATGCTGAGGTGTTTGAGCAGAATTTTGTCCAGCTTGTTACTGGCAAAGTTGGAACATGGGAAACAAGTTTGTCCATCACATTCACTTACACTGGGTCTCAGCATTCAGTGTCTGCTGTCACCTGCATTTTCATTCTTACAACTTTGTCACTGTGGTGAGGACAAACCAATCTTGGGACCCTAATTATCTGTGGTTGTCTCCTTTCCCAAAGTTCTTTGCACCACTGAAACTCTCCTGGCCACCAGTTTCCTGTATGATTATGGGGAGAGGGAAACCCAAGATCCTGCCAGGATTTTTATCAATTTTAAAATATATTTGTATAAATGTTTTATGAATTTTTACATGTAATATATTAACTTTCTCCCCAACTCTTCTCAAATTCATTCATTTATCCCTATCATCCCAAATTAGTGTCTTTCTTTTTCTTCCCAATTTGTGCTTAATAAATATTATCAGTTGTGTTTCCTTCCATTGTAGCATGAACAAATAATTGACACTATCCTTTTCAATAAATGTGACCTTCCTTCAAAAAGGAGGTAACAATTGTAAATATCTCTTCTGTTCTGAGTGTGACTTCAGGCTAAGCCCTCCTCTGCATGCCAGGATTTGAATTGGCTTGGATTGGACAGCTCTTATGTATGGTGTCACAACCACTGTAAGTTCTTATGTATGGCTGCCCTACTATATCCAGAACACATAGGTTCCTTGTCTCAATACATTGTTTCTAGCTTTTATAATCATTTCACCCCACTTCGTAAATACTCTGTGGGCTTTTGGAGGTGGTAGTGCGGTGCATATGGTTTTTTGTTGTTGTTGTTTGTTTGGTTGGTTGGTTTTACGGCTGAACATTGTGTAGTTATTTATCCTTTACCCCTCAGTTGTTTTATTGACAAGAAATCAATGTCCTTACATATTCATTACAAATATCATCCATTTAAAAAAATGTATTCTTCTCATGAAATATATCCTAATAACATTTTTCTTTTCCTCCACTACTCCCAGTCTTCCCCTCTCCTCTCCTCTCTTCCTCAGATGCACTTATCTCCAGTTCCCCTTGAGGAAGGAGAGGACTCCAATGTATATCCATCAAATACAAGTTACACTAAGTCTAGAAACAAATTATCATATTAAATCTAGACAAGGCAATCCAATGGGAGGAAATAGGTTCCAAGAACAGGCAAAGGAGTCATAGACCACTCTGCCCTCCTCACACATACAAATACACTTCCACAGTTAGGATTCCCATAAGAACACGGAGGTATATATGCATATATGCAGAGGACCTACTACAGATCTGTATGGGCTCCATGGTCTTCATTTCAATCTATGTGAAATTGTGAAACTCTATGAGCCCTGCTTATTTGATTCTGGGGCCTCTGTTCTCCTGATGTCCTTGACTTCTCTGGCTCCTATAATCACTCTTTCCCCTATTATGCATGACTCTTCATTAAATTTAAGGTTTATCTCCACCTCATTGCTGTTTCTTCTCTAATCATCTCTAGGTAGCCCACTGTATTTTAGTAAAATCTACATCTATAGCAGATATCATTAAAAAAATAATTTCATTAACATTCGTTATGCCAGTCATGTTTTATTTTATTTTAGTACTTTGAGTTCAGCAGTCTTTGTCTCCAAGCTGTCAATGCAATATCTAGCTTGTGCTTAGTTTTGTGGTTTGGGACTTTAGTTAGAGCCATCTATCTAACTGGTCTAACTAAACATTGGTTGTCCACTTGTTCTGTACCACCATTGTCTTAGCACATATATCAGGCAGGACAAATTTTACACAAAATGCTTTGTGGTTGGAATTATATGCCCAACCAAAAATATGTAAAATGTTTTTGATCTCTTCTTGAAATTTGGAAGCATAACACATAGTTCTATAACCACCAGCAGTCATGGGTTACTGAGTTTTGGATAGGAAAGGCTGTGAGAGAAATAATAAGCCAAGGCAAAGTTCTGATCAAGGTCAATGTTTACTTATGGGTCCAACCTTATTAAGGTGGGGGGAGCCCATCCTCAACCATGCCATCTCATGGCTTTGTCAGGATAGTGTCAGGAAACAGGTTCAGCCTCTCAGCAGATAGTGGTATATTGGAGGAAAGCTGCAGATGTGGCAGGACAATCGACTTTACCTAGGTTGAAAGACTCCACCCTAGGTCAGCTAGCAGGCTGTGGCAAGCCAGGTATGAGCCAGTCTGCTCAAGACTGGGGGAAGGGCACAGTTCCTCCCTTTTTATTTATTAAAAAATAGCTGGATTGGGGCATAAAATTTATGCTCCATGGTCCTGCCTTGGAATTATGGTGACTGGCAGCCATGCCTGTCTTAGGACTGAACCTAATTGGACTTTTTCTGATCTGTCTCAGAGCACACATGCAGCTTGTTTGTGTGTGTTTGCACAAATGTGGCATTTTAGTGTTTAGTAACAACAACAACAACAACAAAAACCACAGCCTTTAGCATATGCCTCTGTCTTAGGTTGAAATAAAAGCCATAGACCAGTGGCCTGTCTTTGGCTGTCAGTCCTCATTGCACACCTTTTCCTCAATCAGACCAAAGTCATGATATGCACTCAATGTATTTATCATAGCGATAAATCACTGGCATCTGAACTTTGCTGAATGCAAGCCTGTATGAAGGTAACTGACCTGCTTGAAACACAAAGTCAAAGTTGAAAGCAACAGGATTTAAGGTTGTCTGTGGGGATGTCCCAGGCTCTCAATTCAGTTGCAAATTAGCAACAATCAGACCCAAGTCTGGCCTCCTGGTGTGGGGGATTTGGCTTTGAGAATCAACAGAAAACCTGTTACCTCTGATGTAAATATTGGAGACTATGCTTTAAGTTAACTTTGCTGGCTAATAAAGATTTTTAGCTATCTTCACAATAGGAACCTTCAATATTGGATTTTTTTCTAGACTAGTCCATGGTTGAGTCATAATAACTGGTCACATTAAAGGAAAGAGAAGAGTCATTGTAAATCCTCCTTTTGATTAATATTTCTAAATCTGTTTCCATGGTCTCTATGTTCTTTGTTTCACAAGGTTAAAAAGTTTGAAGCAAGGAAGCTTAGCTTCTCTAATCTGGGACATAGGCAAGCAAAGGTGGGTCAAGAACATATATCCAAGAGACCTTTCCTGTCACCATAGTCAGGGCACTCAGCAAGCTCACAGGTTATTGTGTCACATGAATCATTCTGGCAGCTAGCATGCTCCTGCAGCATTCTGTGGACAAAACACAAACATGCCCTCTTCACCATATTAAATATCTGATCAAGATCAATAAGTGGATCCTCTCATCTCACCTAGGAATGAGTATGCCTAGTTGTAGGATGCTATAAGGCACTCAGCGAGGAGCTATTTGGCATTCAAATTTTAAAATTTAAAAAATAAAAAGCATGATTTAAATAATGTGCACGGGGATATAATTCACCCCTTTTTGTTATTTTAAGAATTTTTTTTTTTAAGTTCCACAATACCTTGTCCTTGAAAAATTATAAAACAATCTCAGTAACATGGGAAACATTAAATTGTTGGCAAAACATCTCAAATGCTTGACTGTAATAGCTAGTTCCATTATCTGTTTTAATCTGATTTGGAACACCAAGCATTATATATATATATATATATATATATATATATATATATATATATATAGGCATTGACTACTTACATTTTTATTTGCTTTCCTACCAAAGCAGTTGGAACTAGAAAGCCTGAAAAAAGTATCAATACTCACATGTGCATATTTTACTTTTCTAGAATCAGAAATATGAGTATCTATTTGTAATTATTGATTAAGTATAATTTCTTGAGAATTAACACCATTATGTGGATCAGGTAGAAACTGAGAACATTGAGAACAAGTCTTTACAATTTGACATGTACATTCTATAAAATACCAAATTATTATCTCAAGCCTTACTATTTTGATGATGCATGATGCAAAGAATGAGATTTTTATGGCTAATTGTTCTTGTGTAAGGCCTATAATCTGCCTAGAATATAAATCTGGGTTGCCTTAAGTGGTCTTCTCTAGGCAATCTAGGATGAATATATATATATATATATATATATATATATATATATATATATATATATTCTATCAGTAACAAATTAAAGATTGATTTTTCAACATTTCAAAACACTGGCTTCTACACACAATTTAATTATTTGTCTTGAAGCAAGAGGAAACTCAAAAGAATAAACACATGATCCAATCATATATACTTCTCTCCCATAGAAGGGCTGGTTTTTAAATACACTAGATGTATTCTTTATGGGCTGCATGCGCAAATAAATTTACAGAAAATATAAAAGCATGCACAGAAGCAATTTTTAACAGCTTGTCTGTTGGGAACCAAATAAAATAAAGGGAGACCCAGGAGGGGCCCTGGGGAAGTTGTAAGGAAAATGATGCCCATACCCCACCAGAGTTTCTCTATTCTCTGTTCAGTCAGGTGTGGGGAGACTGCCAGGCACTTTCCATTTGGTCCTCGACTCTACTGTGTGGGGTGGGGCCTGAATCTCTCGTGGGCTGCACTGTTCTGTGCAGCTGTGGGTGAGGGGGAGGAGCAGCAGAATTCACGGAAGAGGTGAAAGATTAGAACAGGTATTATCCTACTGGTCCAACAAAGCCTAGAGCAAGAAAAGTAAAGGGTTGAGTGAGAGACTTAGCTGAAGTGTTTCCTGCCTCAGCAGAGCGTTAGCCCCGCCCACGCATCTGTCAATCACTGACCAGCTGGGTGTACACAGCTGGAAGCTGACCACAAAATGGGAGGGGCTCCAGAGCCAGATCTGAAACCTGAGAAGAGATGCAGAGGCACTAGCCCTCCAGCCTGTAAAATAAAAAAAAACTTCAGAAAACTTCTCACCATCTGGCAGAGTAAAAACAGAGCCCAGAGTAATTACTGTTTGGGCAGACTGCTACAGCAGGCAGAGCCAGCAAAGCCAAGAGCTAGAGTGGAAGGGCTATGGGGCTGGGGAGAACCAGTCATGGTAGTAAAACCCCGAGAGAGGGAAGTCCAGGAACACTTTGGAAGAAAGAGAGAAAGTAAAAAAGCCAAGTTTTTGAACTCGATCACTCAAGGTCTCTTGAGCAACTTGGAGATCTGACGTCCATCTCTGTAGGAAACTTTCTTCAGCTGGTTCTGTCTCACGTGGATAGTGTACCCATCCCTCAGCGACCACTTGTTGGGAACAAAATAAAATAAAGGGAGGGGCCCAGGGGGACCCTGGGAGAAGTTGTATGGGAAATGATGACCAACACCCAGCCAGAGTTTCTCTATTTTCTGGTCAGTCAGGCATGGGGAGACTTCCAGGGGCTTTTCTCTAGGCCCGGGTGGGTATTGCCTCTGACCCACGTAGTGGGGGGTGGAGAAGGGGCAGCCCCGATGGGGACATCCCTGGAGCTACCTTGCTATCATTCTAGGATTGTCCGACAGAGGGGATAGGGAAGAAGTTCCCAACAAGGAGCAGAATGCACAGCGGGCCTTGATGGAGCAGAACAGATTCTATGGTTTAAGAACTTTATTATAGAAATGCAGGGGAAAGAGAGAAGAGAGAGAGAGAGAGAGAGAGAGAGAGAGAGAGAGAGAGGGAGGAAGAGGAGAGAGAAATGTGAAAGAGGACAGAGGAATGAGGGGAAGAGTGAGAGTAAGAGAGCATGCTGGGGCTGAACACCCTTTTTTATGGTCTTCACTGTTGCCAGGTACTGGGGAGGAGTTTAGCCTGAAGGTCAGAAGCTTGGGCCATTGCTTATATGACCACTGACCATGCTTCTCTTGTTGGGGCTGTTGGAGGTGGTACCTTAGGCAGGGGCTGGAGTTCCAAGAGCATGAGGCAGGAGCATGAGGGAATGCCTACTGTGTCATGAGAGTAAATTATGACCACTGGGTTCAGACCTCAGCTCAACTGGATACCAGCCTGCAATTCCCCACACTTGTCTTTCAGATAATGATTGTCAACCTTACCTAAAATGTTTACTATGTAATAGGCCAAATATCAATATTCCACAATTACCAATTTAATTGTTGATTGAAACAAGGAACAGATACCTCACCAGGTTTTTAAGATATATTTGTTAATACCTTTATGATTTTAGCTTACAATTCTTTATTAACACCACAACAGCTTCATAATAGGATGTTAAACCTTTACTTGGAGATGAAGAAAGATGAATCTACATTAATGTTCTCTTTTTTCCAAAGTATTGCTGTGGGCACATTGAGTAACAATAACTGACATAAGCACCTACTATATGATTGCCATTTGTGAGGTCCTAACCACTCCTGGGATCTTTTGAGAATAATTTGAAGTAAGGAAATCATCTTTTCTTTCTTAGAGCTTTGCATTAACTCAAATGTAAATATTTCTTAATCTGAGCATACTGACTGAGTCCTGGTCCAAAGATTATCCCTCCTACAGTAAGGACAGATTCTAGGGGAAAAAATTGACTGTCTATTTATGCCTCTAATTTTTGGAGAGTATTTCTTAAGATGACTTACACTTAAAACATTCCTAATAACCTTAGTGTTATGAAAGCATTGCTTGTACTGTAGTCCCCTGCAAGGTGGCAACCATAGCCAAACTATATGGGTCCAATTTCTGCAAAGACAGACAGACAGTCAGACACACACACACACACACACATATATATATCTTCACTTTGTATGGCCAGATGGCCACCGTGAGCTGCATTAGTGCTCTCATAAAATGATTGTTCTTGTAATAATCCGAATTAACAATATATGGGTGAATTAAAAATCTTAAGCTTGCGATCAAACTGCAAACTGTAGTCAATGGAACACTGGCAATTTTAACCATAATTTTTAAATTTCAATATAAGAATATATCCATAACTTTTGGAAAGCAAAGCTCAATTTTAAACAACATATTCTGTTTAAAGTTAATACCAGAAGCATTACTTTCATGTTACGAAGTTTGGCTGCCAACTCGTACATATGAATGCATGACAGTGCAACTTTTAGTGCTTCATAAAAGAGATATTGTTTTAAATCGTATCCCATATAAGTCTATTTTTTAGGATAAGAATTACATAAAATATTATCGCAAATTTAGAAGTATCCTTAGAGGCCCAACTTCCTAGTCTGGTTCATGCCATATGTTAATGTTCAAAATGACTCCAACCGTGAATTACCAGTTTTAAGCTAACTTTCTTGTTACCAATGTTGCACCTTTTTATTCATGCCCAATAACTTATGAGCCAATATTCTATCACCTAATCAAGCAGAGCATATTTATTCCTTTAAGACCAGTCAGAAACCAAATGAAGCAGCTACACAAACCTTACAAATTTAGACCAATCAAAGAACTTTTACTTTTTCTAGCTATAATTTCAAGAGGAAAAACACTTTGTCTTTTGCTGAACCCAATAATCATAATTGTAGAGAATTTTCTAGGAAAAAACAGCTATCACCTTATTTGGCATAGAACTAAGAAGCTGCAGAATCCAATATATATATATATATATATATATATATATATATATATATATATATATTAGATATTTTATTTATTTACATTTCAAATGTTATCCCCTTTCCTAGTTTCCCCACCAAAAATTCCCCATCACCTCTTCCCTCCACCTTCTACCCAACATACCCACTCCCATTCCCAGTCCTGGCATGCCCCTATACTGGGGCATAGTATCTTCACAGGACCTAGGGCCTGTCTTTCCATTGATGACCGACTAAGCCATCCTCTTCTACATATACAGCTAAAATGACAAGTTCCACCCTGTGTTTTCTTTGATTGGTGCTTTAGTTCCAAGGAGGTCTGGGGGGGGGGTGTACTGGATAGTTCATATTGATGTTCTTCCTATGGGGCTTCAGACCTCTTCAGCTCCTTGGGTACTTTCTCTAGCTCATTCATTGGTGACCTTGTGCTCCATCCAATGGATGACTGTGAGCATTCACTCCTGCATTTGGCAGGCACAAGCAGGAGACAGCATATCAGGCTCCTGACAGAAGACTTTTGTTGGCATCTGCCATAATGTCTGTATTTGGTGGTTTTTTTATGGAATGGATCATTGAATAGGGCAGTCTATGGATGATTGTTCCTTCAGTCTCTGCTCTGAAATTTGTTTTGGCAACTCTTTCCATGGGTATTTTGTTCCCCATTCTAAGAAGGATTCTGAGCTTCTGGGCTAAGATCCACTTATCAGTGAGTGTACATCATGTGTGTTCTTTTGTTATTGGGTTACCTCACTCAAGATCATATCCTCCAGATCCATCCATTTGTCTAAGAACTTAGTAAATTTATTGTATAAATGTTCTACATTTTTGGTATCCACTCTTCTGTTTCAGGACACCTGGGTTCTTTCTAGCTTCTGGCTATTATAAATAAGGTTGCTATGAACCTAGGGGAACATGTGCCCTCATTGCATGTTTGAGCATCTTCTGGATATATGCCCAGGAGTGACAATACTGAATCTTCTAGTAGAACTATGGCCAGTTTTCTGAGGAAAAGCCAAACTGATTTCCGGAGTTATTGTACAAGCTTGCAATCCCACCAGCAATGGAGGAGTGTTCTTCTTTCTCCACATCCTCAGCAGCATCTGCTGTCATGTGAGTTTTTGATCTTAGCCATTCTGACTGGTGTGAGGTGCAATCTCAGGGCTGTTTTGATTTGCATTTCCCTGATGATTAAGGATGTTGAACATTTTGTTAAATGCTTCTCAGCCATTCGGTATTCCTCAGTTGAAAATTCTTTGTTTTGCTCTGTACTCCATTTTTTAATAGGGGTTTTTCTGGAGTTTAACTTTCTGAGTTCTTTATATATATTGGATATTTGCCCCCTATTGGATTTAGAATTGGTAGATATATTTTCCCAATCTGTTGGTTTTCTTTTGGTCTTATTGAAAGTGTCCTTTGACTTACAGAAGCTTTGCAATTTTATGAGATTCCTTTTGTTGATTCTTGATCTTAAAGTACAAGCCATTGGTGTTCTGTTCAGGACTCTTTCCCCTGTGCCCATATCTTCAAGGCTTCCCCCCACTTTCTCCTCTATAAGTTTCATTGTCTCTGGTTTTATGTGGAGTTCTTTGATCCACTTAGACTTGAGCTTTGTACAAGGAGATAAGAATGGATTAATTAGAATTCTTCTACATGCTAACCACCAGTTGAGCTAGCACCATTTGTTGAAGAGGCTGTCTTCTTTCCACTGGATGGTTTTAGCTTCTCTGTGAAAGATCAAGTGAATGTAGGTGTGTGGGTTCATTTCTGGGTCTTCAATTCTATTCCATTGATCTACCTGTCTGTCACTGTACCAGTACCATGCTGTTTTTAATGACAATTGCTCTGTAGTACAGCTTGAGATCAGGCATGGTGATTCCACTAGAGGTTCTTTTATTGTTGAGAATAGTTTTTGCTATCCTAGGCTTTCTGTTATTTTAGATGAATTTGCAAATTGTCTGTTCTAACTCAGTGAAGATTTGAGTTGGAATTTTTGTGGGGATTGCATTGAACCTGTAGATTGCTTTCAGCAAGATGGCCATTTTTACTATATTAATCTTGTCAATCCATGAGCATGGCAGATCTTCCCATGTTCTGTGATCTTCTTCAATTTCTTTCTTCAAGGTCTTGAAGTTTTTATCATAAAGATCTTTGGCTTGCTTAGTTAAAGTTACACCAAGGTATTTTATATTATTTTTGACTATTGTGAAGGGTGTTGTTTCCCTAATTTCTTTCTCAGCTGGTTTATCCTTTGTGTAGAGGATGGCCACCAATTTATTTGTGTTAACTTTATGTCCAGCTAATTCATGGAAGTTGTTTATCAGGTTTAGAAGTTCTCTAGTGGAATTTTTGGGCTCATTTAAGTATACTATCATATTATCTGCAAATAGTGATAGTTTGACTTCTTCCTTTCCAATTTGTATTTCTTTGATCTCCTTTTGTTTTCTAACTGTTCTGGCTATGATTTCAAGCACTATATTGAATTGGTAATGAGAGAGTGGGCAGCCCTGTCTAGTCCCTGATTTTAGTGGGATTGCTTCAACTTTCTCTCCATTTACTTTGTTGTTGGCTACTGGTTTGCTGTAAATTACTTTTATTATTTTTAGGTATGGGCATTGATTTCTTGATCTTTCCAAGACTTTTGTCATGAAGTGGTGTTGGACTCCTCTTTGGTGAATTTGCTTACATTTGTTTCATAACATCTGTTAGTTTCATTTTATCTCTGTTTAGTTTCTGTTTCCAGGATCTGTTCACTGATGAAAGTGTGGTGTTGAACTCTCCCACTAATATTGTGTGAGGTGTAATGTGCTTTGAGTTTTATCTAAGTTTCTTTAATAGATGTGGATGCCCTTGCAGTTGGAGCATAGATGTTCAGAATTGAGAGTTCATATTGGTAAATTTTACCTTTGATGAGTGAGAAATGTCCATCCTTATCTTTTTTGAGAACTTTAGGTCCTTTGGGGATCTTGGGACCATTTACCAAGTTCACCCCTAAGGTGGCCATGGGTGTGGAGAATCCTTTTAAAACCAGCTTTTCAGCAGGACCTATCCTGCTGTGCTTGAATCTTGGTTAAGGTGTGTGGCAGCTCTGCTGTGCAAACTGAGACTGAATCAAGAATTGGATAGCCAGCAGATAAAGGTTTAACCATCTTTTTCTTTTCAACATGAAACATAGAACAATAGTCATTTAGACATTGAAACAAAAACAGACATGAATTGACATGTGGACAGATTGGTACACCAAACACAGACAATGCAGAAAGGGTAGAGAACTTAATGTAACCAGAACTAAGGATGTTTCCAGAGAAAAAGTAGGACATCTTCCAATTTCCCTTTGTCCCTGGAATAACTCCCAAATCCAATATCCCCCCCCATGTCATTTTTATATCTAGCATCCCCCAGTTTTTTATTTTTGTATTTCACTTATTTTATTTTATTTTATTATTTTAAGCCCTACTCGTCTTGCCTGATACAGTTCTTAACTGCGGACAAATGCCTGTTTAGCAATTTTTCATTTGCATTTTCTACTGTCAATACCTAGCTGATATCAGTTCTGGGCCAATGTTGAGTCAGTCTAGCCTATATCCTTTTTTGCAACCTTATGGTCAACAGCCTTCAAAAGACTAAATTTTTAGTGCTACATTAATGCTGTAAGTTGCTTACTGTGCAGGAATACATCTTTTTCTGCTTTCTATGGAGCCCCACCAAGATAGTGTACCCCCAGTCCTTCTGCTTTCAGGCTCCACATTGGGTGCCACCTGTAGCCAACAGCAGCCATGGGTTACTGGGTTCCTGAAAAGAAAGATGGGGTTTTGGATGGGAAAGGCTGAGAGAGAAGTAATAAGCCAAGACAAAATTCTGATCAAGGCCAATGTTTACTTATGAATCTGAGCCTATTAAGGGGGAGAACCCATCCCCCACCATGCCAGAATCTCATTGCTTTATCAGGATCACTGCTTTGTAGGGATAGTGTCAGGAAAACAGGTTCAGCCTCTCAGCAGGTAGTGGCATCTTGGAAGAAAGCTGTAGATATGTCAGGGCAGTAGACTTTACCTAGGTTGGAAGACTCTACCCTAAGTGGGCTAGCTGTCTTTGGCAAGCCAGTTCTGAGCTAGCCTGCTCAAGGTAGGGGGAAGGGCACAAGTTCTTTAATGTGGAAGAAAGTTCTTTAATCTGGAAGAAAGCTCTCTAATCTGGAAGAATAGTTGTAGAGTTGTACCTAGGGTAAATATTAGAATAAAATAGTTAATTTTCTTTGTATGAATATAACAGAATATCACTAAGAATCATCCCAATTTCTCTCTCTCTCTCTCTCTCTCTCTCTCTCTCTCTCTCTCTCTCTCTCTGTCTCTCTCTCTCTAGTTCTATTTGGTTATATTCTAAAACACTGGGCTATTGAGGCTCTAGTTCCTCACCATCAAGACAGTATTAGCCAAGTTCTTCTTGTGGTGTATGTCTCTATAGTTAGACAAGTCATTGGCAACTTATGGCAAACTTATTGGTGACTTATGGCAAATGCTCTGCCATCATCCCTAAAACACACTTTTCAGGCATGACATATTAAATAGGTATAAGGTTTTATGGCCAGGTTGATGTTCCATCAAAGAACAATATTTTAAAATTACTTTTGATCTGGAGTTGTTTGAATTCGGGGAGGTATAGCATGCATATTTAGAGGCCAAAATATGTGTTTACACTCTGTCCTTTAAGTACTCACTAATTTACTACTAAAATATAATTTTTATATTAACATGTCAATGATTTACCTTTACACAATTATACATACTGATATTTTTATATTTCCTTATTATCATTTGAGGAAAATTTTCTCAAGTGATTTCACAGATGTAGTTGTATTGGTATATTTGAAAACTGTGTTTACTCTTATGACAAACTATTCAGGATGGGTACAATTATGAGCACAAAACATCTTTCTTCTCAGAATTTCATATTTTATTGCTTTTTTCCTAACATTTTTATGTGCATCAGCTACTCAATATTCATTTTAAGATATTATAGTAAGAAAATTAATGTAAATAATTATCGAATTACAAATTGCCATCTGTATTTAAGAAATGTTGGGAAATGTCATATACCTGAAGACCCTGACTCCCAATATATCAAAAACAAAATGTTCATGATAACATCAATGCCATCTCTAACTTTGTACCTGTTACTTTATTTTGCTGAAGAAAGAGTGAATATTCTCTACATATATACTGAAAGTGATAAAGAATGTGCAAGAAAGAATAAATCTTTATAATATATTATGGGACAAAATAATCTATATGGAAAATAATGTCATCAAAACATCTTTGAAGAAGCAACCTTGGTATTTTTAGGTTAAAAAGATGTCAACAGACAAACTGATTATTCATTCATTAAAGCACAGTGTAAGAAAATCTTAGCAACACAGTTATGATTCTGAATGCCATTAAAGAGAGAATGAAAGAAGCCTACAATTTTAAATTGTCTTAAATTTTCTTTTATTATATTCCTTGTGTATTGTTTTCTTGCATATTTGTCTATGCACCACATGATATCTATAAAGGTCAGAAGAAGGCATCAGATAAAAAAGTAAAACCATAACTTGACAGTAAAATATTAATATGTAATATAAATGACAGAATTTAAGAATTAACATGTCCTCCCTTGAGAAAAATTAAAGTTGGCTAATAATAAATTATAAAGAAAGACCTTCAAGAAAATAAAGGCACTCCATAAGTTTAATATAATGACCCTTGTTATTTACTTACAGCCTAAGTATAACAATACAGTTGCAGTATTTTTAAGGCTGAAAATTATGAGCAGAAATCCTAGAAACGAACAAATCCCAGAAATGAATGCACACACATGTGGTCACTTGATCTTTGCAAAGGAGCTAAAACCGTCCAGTGGAAAAAAGACAACATTTTCAACAAATAGTGCTCGTTCAACTGGTGGTCTGCATGTAGAAAATGCACATTGATCCATACTTATCTCCTTGTACAAACCTAAAGTCCTTGTGGATCAAAGACCTCCACATAAAACCATATATGATGAGACTAATAGAAGAGAAAGTGGGAAATAGCCTTGAATATATGGGAACATGGGAAATTTTCCTGAACAGAACACCAATGGCTTATACTCTAAGATCAAGTATCTACAAATGGGTCCATATAAAATTGTAAAGGAAAAGGACACTGTCAATAGGAAAAAATGACAACCAACAGATTTATAAAAGATCTTTACCAATCCTACATTTGATAGAGGGTTAAAATCCAATATATGCAAGGAACTCAAAAAGTTAGACTCCTGAGAATCAAAAAGCCCTATTAAAAATGGGGTACAGAGCTAAACAAAAAATTCTCAAATGAGGAATATTGAATGGCTGAGAAGCAATTAAAGAAATGTTCAATATTCTTACTCATCAAGGAAATGCAAATCAAACCAACCCTGAGATTCCCCCTCATATCTGTCAGAATGGCTAAAATCAACAACTCAGGTGACAGGAGATGCTGGCAAGAATATGTAGAAAGAGGAACACTCCTCCTTTGTTTGTGAGATTGCAAGCTGATACAATAACTCTGGAAATCAGTCAGGCAGTTCCTCAGAAAACTGGACATATTACCTGAGGACTGAGCTATACCACTCCTGGGCATATACCCAAAGATGCTCCAACATACAGGAAGACACAGGCTCCATGATGTTCATAGCAGCCTTATTAATAATAGTCAGAATCTGGAAAGAAAACATGTCTCCTTGAGCTTCATGTGGTCTGTGAATTGTATCCTGGGTATTCTGAGCCTTTGGGCTAATATCCACTTATCAATGAGTACATACCCTGTGTGTTATTTTGTGACTGGATTACCTCACTAAGGATATTTTCTAGTTACATCCATTTGCCTAAGAATTTATTTATTCATTCCTCTGTTTTCTTTCCATGTAGACTGCCCCACCTGGGGATCTATCTCATATTCTGTCATGAAACCCAGACACTATAGTTGATTGCAAGAAGTGCTTGCTGTTAGAAACCTGATATAGCTCTGACAGAGCCTGAAAAATACAGAGATGGATGCTCACAGTCAACCTTTGGACTAAGCAAGGTTTCTCTAAGGGAAGAGTTATAGAAAGGACTAAAGGGATCAAAGTGTTTTGCAACTCCATAGGAAGAACAATATCAAACAGCCAGACCCTTCAGAACTCCCAGGGACTAAATCACCAACCAAAGTGTACACACGGAGGGACCTATAGCTCCAACTGCCCACGTAGCAGAGGATGGCCTTGTCAGGCATCAATGGGAGGAGAGACCTTGGTTCAGTGAAGACCCACTGTAGGGTAATGCCAGAGTGGGGAGGTGAGATTAGGGGGAGTGGGTGGGGAAACACCATCATAGAAGGAGGGGAAGGGGGAGGCAAATAAATTAATCATATCTTTTTTCGGAGGGTCAGGATAACAGTAATAACATGTATGAGTCAGACTCTGCTTTGCTTCTTCCTTTGGTGACAGAAGCCTGTTAGCACTTAAGCAATAAGAAATACAATCTGAACAAGTGTTTCAATTGATGGAAGAAATCCACTGAGAAATTCAACAGGTCAGATCTCCTGGAGTTCCAGGGGACTGGACTATCAACAAAAGAATACACATGGAGCGAGCCATGGCACTGGCTACATATGTAGCAGAAGATGACCTGTTGGACATCAGGGAGGAGGGGCCTTCTGGCCTGAGGGTGGTCAATGCCCCAGTGAAGGGGAATGCTATGGCAGGAGGATGGAAGTTGGTAAATGGGGTTGTACCCTCATAGAGGCAGGGGGAGGGAGGATGGGATAGGGAATTTCTGAAGGGGAGAAGTGAAAAGGGGAAAACACTTGAAATATAAATAAAGAATATATCCAAGAAGAAAAAGAATTCTTTTGCAAAAGAGTACAAATTATCAAGCTCGCAGAAACATAAAAACAGAATTTGAAGACATAAGAATCTTTGATGGTTAGGTTTATCTGGTCCTTTATCTGATTCTGGCACACTTTTTCTGGACACAACAAAAATAGCTGAACATTATGCGAAGTTCAGGTGACCAAACTGGGAGAGCTTATTGGACTAGGAGAGCCACTTGCAACCATAAGGCTCAAGTAAGTGTCAGGATTTAGTGAGTTTGTTTACTTACTAGTCTATTCATGAAAAATGTCTTCTATCATTTTTTGTTTCTTGAGACTCCGGGAAAAATACTTATCCTTTAATTTCTGGGAAGGCTGCAGTCCTATGATTGAAGGCTGTTGAAATCTGAATGGTCAGAATGATGGGCCTTTAGTAGCCTCTGTGAAAATCTATCTTGTCTTTTCTTTGTGTATTACTTCTATTGCATACAGACTTGGCAAATGTCGGCTCTATTTCTGGAATGTTAGATTATATAGGATGAAAAAGTATATTTATACCACTGATAGTCTCAGTCATACAGTTGTAAGACTGCTTTTATCCACAAATTTTCTTTGCCATCAGTTTACCTTTATTGTAGACAGCTCTGACTAAAAAGAGAGTAAAGAAAAAGTTCAATTTTGAAAGATATTGGTGTTTTTTAATACTGATTTTTTTTCTTAAGTAGGCTATCACAGAAAGAAAAGTTTTACATATTCTTACTCATCTATGAAATGTTTAAGGTTGGTTTTATATGAAAAAACAGAATAGTTTTCACTAAAATCTGAGAAGAGAAAGGCGATGGGAGATTACAGGGGAGGGTTAAATATGAGAATCAGAAGAACGTTTTCAAATAATTGAAAAAAGCAGAAACTATTGCCTACACCAGCAAGATTTTGCTGAAAGGACCCTGATATAGCTGTCTCTTGTGAGGCTATGCGACTGCCTGGCAAACACAGAAGTGGATGCTCACAGTCAGCTATTGGATGGAACACAGGGCCCCCAATAGAGGAGCTAGAGAAAGTACCCAAGGAGCTGAAGTGGTCTGCAACCCTATAGGTGGAACAACAATATGAACTAACCAGCACCCCCAGAGCTTGTGTCTCTAGCTGCATATGTAGCAGAAGATGGTCTAGCCATCATTGGGAAGAGAGGTCCCTTGGTCTTGCAAACTTTATATGCCCCAGTACAGGGGAACACCAGGGCCAAGAAGGGGAAGTGGGTGGGTAGGGGAGGGGGGAAGGTATAGGGGACTTTGGGGATAGCATTTAAAATGTAAATGAAGTAAATACCTAATAAAATTGGGGAAAAAGAAAAAGTGAAGTTTGAAGTTATCCAACATTATTTAAGGAAATGTAAGTGCTACTTCCCATGTTTGAGCAATGCACATTAAGTTATCAATCTAGTGAGCTGGAGAGATGGCCTAGCAATCAACCATGTTTGATAAAATAACATAGGACAGAAACTTGTTTTCCGACACTCATGCCTGATAGTTCACAAACTCTGGTGAATCTAGTTTCTGGGACTCTGACACTTTTTTGGTCCTCATGGGTACACAGATGCACATGCATATACTAACACATGGAAACATATATAAAAAATAAAAATGAATATCTCTAAAATAAAATAGTATCTCCATTGAAATCTCAAAATGTTAAATGTCTTCATATTACTAAGATTTTTGAAATATTACAAAACAAGATTTTAAAATTGAGAGAAAACCAAAAATTTAAAAATCATAATCAGCAAATCAAAATAGTAAATCTGTGTATGTTTATAGGAGCTGCCTGGCTTTAAATACAGCAGCATTCTAGCAGTTCTGTTTCTAATAATAGAAAATGTAATAACTCACCCTTTCTTCTGTTATCATTTTAATTCAAATCTAAGCATACTCTTTAAGACATTTTTAAAAATCTTTGATTAAAATTGAGTGGGTTAACAAATGAAGTCATGAAGCATCTGCAAACTCAAGTAAATATGTGATACATCTGAATTCTGTGTAATATCTCTTATAGTGTTATCAATTGCCAATTCCTGTTTCCTACACTTCATTCCCATGTATTCAACAGACTTACTAGATATCAAGCTTTGGATCAGGAGCATAGAACAAGACAATTGCAATTTCTTTATATTCATTCATGTAAGTTTATTTGCTTTAATTTTATGAATTAAATGTAGATTTGAAAGATAAAAATAATCAATATTAAGGATTTTTAAATTAAAACATAATCACATATTTTTTTTCTTCCTTTTTCTCTTTCTAATATCTCCTATGTCCCACATCTTATGCCCTTTCAAATCTCTGGCCTCTTTTTTATTGTTAAATATCTGTATGTGTATTTTTATGTGCACTTGCATGTATATGAGGTATATATGTATGTACATGTATGTCTACATATGTATATGCATATATATGAGGCATATACATGTATAGATATAAAATTATAATCTGCTGAGTCCATTTAATGTTGCTTGTCTGTATATGATTTGCAGTCTCACCACTTGGTTTTAGGTAAGCAATTATGGAACTCATTCCAAAGAAAACTACTTTTTCTTTTCTCAGGATGTCTATTGGTCTTATCATTGTTCTACTCTTGTTTAGGCAGGTATATTGTTGTGGTATCAATGGTATAGCCTCTTTGCGATTTCTAGGAGGCACAGTCTTATAGAAGACCCCCTGTTTCTTGTAATATTTCCATTCATTCTTCTACAATGTTCTCTGAGCATTAGATATAGAAGTTATGTTGCAGATATATCTACTGGGGCTGTACAACCCTAGATCAGTGGTTCAATGTATTTTGACCAGTTACAGTTTTTTTCATTGATCTTCCTCTGCAACAAAACTACTTTGATGAATGGTGAGAACTACACTTATCTCTGGGTATAAAAATACATACTTAGAACAAAATTATGAATAATACTGGTCTCGTAAACAGTCAGTATTGGATTCTCTTCTAAGACCCATGGCCTCATTAGTCCTAGGATGTTGACTTGATATCTGGTATCATGTGTAATTTTCTTCTTGGTGAGTAGGCTTTAAATTCATTAATGAAGTGCTGATTAGTGCCAACGTATACGTGCCACTATTGTAATTTTGGGATATTTTTCCATGCTAATCATGATTATAGTTCATTGAAATTTTGGTTTAATGGGGAGTATTAATTGCCATTTCCTTTGGAAGCCTGCCTAGTGTCTTCTTACTTTCTCATTAGTAGTTTAAAGGGAGGAGATATTTAAGTTGGATCCAGCTCCAGTCTTCTGAATTACGTGTTCAAACTATGTGGTGTCTCCAGCAATAGGGACTTCCCTTCAAGTTCTGGGAGATAACCAAGGGAAACAGAAATAGCCTATATTGTTTTGGGAGTCGCTTGGATTTCTCTGACTAACAACTCAAAATTAGGTTTCTCATGCGTGGTGCTGGATTTTCCTTAAATGCCCTATGGCTCTTGGGGAGGTGACATATATTCGTTTAAAGTAAAGATATACATACATAAATGTATTGCTTGTAATTTTAGGTAAACAAAAAAACATGATTCCTCAAGGCTTTTCTCAAACATTCTTAATATTATTTTTCCTTTCTCCCCCTTCTTTATTGACCACTCTCTCCTTTTCCTATTTTCCCCATTATTTATTATTCACTTTAAGTACCCTCAGAGAGTCCCTATCCTAATCCCCCTCCCTTTCTCTTCTGAGAGGATGGAGGCACCCTTGGGCTTCACTCCCCAACCCTAGCACAGCAAGTCTATTTAGGGCTAGATGCATACTCTCACTTTGAGGCCATTTAACACATTTTATATACTTTTACTGTTTTCTGTAGCCAAGATATGAGTACCACTGTTGCACATTTTTTTTCTCCTTGCCTTTTAAATCACTCTAGGTTAAATATTCATATCTGAAAATTTGGAGCAAGGAATCACAGATGAAGAGAGAACACTGCTGCCTTTGGCTTTCTGGATTGACCTGTTACCGACTTCTAGCTCCATCCATTTACCTGAAATTCAGGGTTTAATGTCAAAATTTTCTTTACAACTGAATAACATTTTGTAGTGTATATTTACCATATTGTTATTATCCATTAATAAGTTGAAAGAGTTAATTCCATTTCCTCAATAATGTTAAGAGGGTGAAAAAGAATATTGTTGAGTGTCTGTACTCCCTATGGCCAAGTCCTTTGGGTGTATATTATGGAGTGTTAAAGATTGGTTATATTGTCAATTTATTTTTAATTTTTAATGAATTCTGCACACTGGCTTCACCTGTTTGCCGTTCCTCCAAGAGTATATGAGGGTTCCAGTTTTCTCACAACATCACAATCATTTATTATCGCTTGTTTTCTTGATCTTAGCCATTCTGAATGGTGTGAGATAAAAATCTAAGAGTCATTTTAATTTGTATTCACCTAATTGCTAAAAGTAAAAGCCCTTTGAGTTATATCTTACCCAGTTTGATAACTTTAAAAAAAAAAACTCTCTTTTTCAGATATATCACCCATTTTTTTTCAATTAAGTTGTTTGTCTGAATCTTTGTTCATTGTTTTGTTTTGTTTGGTTTTGTTTTATCAGTTCCTTGAATAATCAGAGGATTGGTCTTCTGACAGGTATATAGTTAGCAAAAATTATCTCCTGCTATGTAGGTTTCCCCTTCAGTTGAATGATGGTTTCTTTAGGTATACAGAAGAGTTTTAGTTTTCTACGATCCCACTTGTTAATTGTTTGCCTTAATTCCTGGGCAAACATATCTATTTTTAAAAAATCACTTAATCTATATCTTCTAAGATACTCACCATGTATTTTTTTTTTTTTGAGCAGATCAGGTATTTCATTTTTCAAATTGAAATCCTTGATCTTCTTGAACTTAATTTTGATATAACCTCACAGATATGGGTATAATTGCAATAATTTTTTATTGATTATTTCAAATATTATTCACTTCCCTCTTTTCTCTCCTCAAATCCCTTATCCCACCCCTTCCCCCTGTTTCTATGAGAGTACTTCCCCACCCACCGACCCACTTACTCCTGTCTCACTACCCTAGCATTCTCCTCCATTGGGGCGTCGAGCCTTCACAGTACCAAGGGCCTTCCCTTGCATTGACACCAGATAAGACTATTTTTGACTAAATATATGGCAGGAACCATGGTTCCTTCCATGTATATTCTTTGGTTAGTTCCAGTGCCTGATGAATAGAGATGCAGATACTTACAGCCAACCATCAGAGTGAGCACAGGGACCCCAGTGGAGGAGTTAGCAGAAGGACTGATGGAGCTGATGGGTTTGTAGTCCCATAGGAAGAATAATAATATCAACCAACCAGATCCTCCAGAGCTCCCAGGGATTAAACCACCAACCAAATAATTGCAATCTTTTAAATAAGCACATCTAATTTTCTCAGCACCAATTGAGATCCTATTTTTCCTCTAGTGTACGATATTGTCCTCTTTGTCAAATGTCAGATGGCTGTAGTTATGTGTACTCACATTTGGTTCTTCTATTTTGTTCATTGATCTATAAGTTGTTTTTTTGTGTGTGTGTGTGTGTGAGGAACATACTGTTTTATTAAGATACTTTTACAGTATATTTGGAGATTCAAATGATACTCTTTCTTCTGAATTGTTGTGCTCAGGATTGCTTTGGCTATCTTCAGCCCATTGTGGTTCTTTATGAAGTCTAGGACAGGTGGAGGGACAGACTATGCCTTAGGGTCTGGAATGGAACAAGCCATACCTTGCCTTGCTAATTTATCCTTGCTTCAATTTCCCTTATCTAAAAATCTTTGCAAAAGTGATGCATACCTTCATATTTGTCACTCCAAATTTTTAAACTCTGGTAAAACAATTAAGTGGCATCCTTGTAGTGTTTAAATGTGTCTAGAAGTTCTGGGTGCAGTGTAGTAGTCCCACAGTGTTCTGCTTCTGCATGTGCATGTTATCTTACCTCTCACATTTTGTGCTTTCCATAACTCTCCCAGTGTGAATGTCTTTGTCAGGCAAATTGTTGTGCTTTTTCCTGCATTGCCTTAGTCCCATGAGCTTTACCAATGTTGGTCCTTTGCTCCTTACTCTCACTATGTATGTTCTTCCCATAAGTTTTAGTGAGCAAGGATAAGCCAGATATTACCTGTTATATAATCTGCTGTATATGCCAGAAACATACTACATGGCTGATCTTATATGAACTGAACTGAATTTCCAAAGTCACCTCCTATTTTCGCAATTACTATGTTCTTTCATGGGAGACTGAATATGGGTTTCAAGAAGCTAATTTAAGTAAATGAGTCATAAACAATGAACACACTCACTTAGAGAGCTATGGAGGAGAAGACGTTCCAGCTTGAGAGGCAGAATACCTGTTAAACCTGTTTGTTAAAACTTCTTTCATCTGGGTGGAAGAATTTAAGGGAAATAAATTAACATATACATTTATATGCATACAAATTCCATTAAATTTATAGAAAGAACAGCATATAAATTTTATTAACCAGTTGTCTGCTAAGAGTAGAAACCTTTTATAGGTTAAAAAGGAACTAACAACAAAAGTTTATAATTTTATTATTCTTTACAGCTAAATAGAATTCCATTGTGAATATGTACCATATTTTTTATCATCAATTCATCAGCTGAAGGTTATTTCCCTTTCATTGCTATTATGATTATTACATTAATGAACATGATAAAGCAAGTATTTATGGAAAAGGATGGCAAGTCCTCTGGGCATATTCCAAGGAATGTTATAACTGTACTCGTAGCCTTTGAGAATTCTACACACTGACTTTCAGTGAATGAGGGTTTGTCCCTTTCCCTGTAACTGGAAGCAGATGACATCTATTATAGGTTTAATTTGCATCTCATTGATAGTAAAAGGTTTTGAATACTTTTTCATATTTATCAATTATCTGGCATTTCAGTTTTGGCAAAAGTAATGTTCATTAGCCCATTTATTAATTGGGTTATTTGCTATTTTGCTATATACCTTATTGAGTATTTATAAATTTTCTATATTTATCTTCTGTCAATGTATATCTATAAAAGAAGTTTTCCCACAGAATATACACTTTTGTATTTACAAAGTAGAGCGGACCATAAAAAATGGAGACAAATATGATAAAATTATATTATATATATGACTGAAATGGCACAATGAGACATATCATTTTATACATATAGTATACCCTATAAATTTTAAAGCACAAATGTAGAGTCACCTCATATTCAATAAGGTACTCTGAATTGTAACAAATTAGAAAGTTAAAAACCTAACTAGCTACAAATTCTGTGATCTACAACAGTGGCATACCTGTAATATACACTGATCCATCAGTGTAACAGATGTGGAAGTAAGCTATTACATATCATTGGATTTAAGCCTATTCCACAAAATGAAAAACATGCCTGACACTACCCAGATGGCAAGTTTGACACTTTTTAGGCTTATCAGGAATATGTGAATATCTAGAAAATCTATACCTCATGTCTCATGGTCTATGGCCTCTTTTTGGTCTCATTTCTAGATATGATGAAACCTGAATTCTCTTACTATTTTGGGTTTTGTGTGTACTTTTTGCTTCAACTGATGATGTCTCCAAAGTCAGAAGTTTATGTTTGTTTGTTTGTTGTTGTTGTTGTTTTGTTTTTTTTCGAGACAGGGTTTCTCTGTATAACCCTGGCTGTCCTGGAACTCATTTTGTAGACCAGGCTGGCCTTGAACTCAGAAACCTGCCTGCCTCTGCCTCCCAAGTGCTGGGATTAAAGGCGTGTGCCACCACTGCCTGGCTTTTTATCTGTTTGTTTTTTATTTTCACTTACATTTTCCTTTTAATATCTTTTCCATATTTTCTTTGATCATTTAATACACATGTATAATGAATTTTAGTTGTGTTCAGTTCCAATTTCTGTTCACATCCCATGCCCTTCTTTCCAGTATATCTCACTCCTACTTTATCTTTTTCTTGTATATGGCTCTTTGAGTTGAATTAGAAGTGCTTTTATGCGAATAAGAGGAAGATTATTTACGGTAGAACAGGAAACAAATAACTGCTATACACCTTAAAAATGATATTCCCTGCTCTAGAAGCCATTAAGTTCTAATAGATCTGCTGTCATGGGTGGGAGATCTTGACCTCTTCACCCACCTATGAGGAAATATTGATGGGTTTGATAATGTTCACTGATTGTGTCTATGACCATAACTGCCATGCCTGCATGAGTTCCACATCTGTCATATTCAGAACATTATTTCTGTACATCTATTCCCATTCTGTTTCTTTATTTTTTCTGTCACCCTCCCCACTGTTGTTCACTATTCTCAGAATCAATATTTCCTCATGGGTGGGTGAAGAGGCCAAGATCTCCCACACAAAACTCTTAAAATCTTCTGCCCCGCTTTCTGCAATGTTCCCTGAATCTTAGGTTATGAGAGCTTTTCGTAGATATATCTGTTGGAACTGGGTTACACCTATGGATTTTGATTAGTTGTGGTTTTGTGCAATGATCTCTGTAGTGAAGAGAAATTTCCTTTATAAGATGTAAGGACTGCATTTATCTATGGGTATCAAGACAAATATTTAAGAACACAGGAATGATGATGGTTTAGGAAAGTGGCAGTTGTCACTTCTCACAGATCCATACCTCCAATACTTAACCCTCCATGACTTGGGACAACCAAAGACAACTCCAATAGTATAAATGTTTTTTTGGATACTCTTGGATAACCCTGAACAGTAACTCAAAAAAGTGCTTCTCATGACTGTTTTTAGGACTTTTGTTAGGTGGGCATTGACTCTTGGAGGGAGCATTGTCAACCCAGATGAGGAATTTTCATATATTCTCCTTATTATTATTTTACTCTCCTTTCTCTTTCTTCTGCACTTATATCTCCATCTTCCTATGGCCTTTTCTCTAATCTTTTCAATCAGAGCACTTCTATCCCATATTTTACTTTCTGTTGTTCTCCTCCCCTTCCTACTCACCTGATACCAACAATAGTTTTCTTTTACTCTCTAAATTTCTGCAATTATTGCAGTGTATGTACACATATCTGAATAATTAGAGCTAGGAATTTGTGATGAAAAAAACATTTATCCCATGTCAAATGTATAACTGACCAGGGTTCCCTCCTTATCATTCTCTTCAGCTTGTTTAACTGCAAATAAATATTTTAAGTTCATAAATTATCACCTGGAAATCATTCATTTTTATTTTGGAGAAAATGGAGTAGCATTTTTTAAACTATATCATGTAGCATACTGTCTACATTTTCTTTTAGTAGTTTTAGGTTTCATATTGATGCTTTTGATCATTTTGGAGTTAACTTTTGTTTGAAGTTATAGCTTTTGGTCTAATTTTCTTCTTCTGCATGTGAACCTTGAGTTTTACCAGCCCCATTTTTTTTGAAGATGCTGTTTTTAGAAAATATTAAAATATACCTGTAATGAGTAAAAATTTTTCAGCTCCCTTAAAAATACACCATGAATTAGGTAGACCTCAAATTCTAACTGGTTAGCCTAACTTGTAAATCAAATATGTTGATTCACAAATGTTCTGAGATTACAGGACAAACTATTGTGATTCTTTGGTCTTTGCAAGCATTTATTCAACTTTAACACAATATCTTGATCTTTTTCTCATTTTCACCAGCAGTTGGATTGAAGACAGAGATTCATGTTCAGCCCCCTGATGCTGATGGAGTCATAGTGGAATCTAATTGAGGAGGTGGTTTCCAAGGCCACAAATGAAGTGTAGATATAGCAAGGGAATAACACTTCCTCAATCATCAAAATCATATGAACAGGTTGAAACCAGATTTTTCCACATAAACATGATTATTCTCTTCACAAACAGGTCACATGGATGCATCATATGATGTATTTTCAATCCTGTAACAGGTAGAGGAAAGTAAATACGTATGATCCTAGCAAGTGAGTATTATGATCAGGTTTGGCTGTTGATCTGGAAACATAATGACAAAATTAGGGAGGCAATTAGTAATAAAATGGCTTACTATATTATTATGTTCCCTTTGTTTCAGTAACAAAAGTATTGACAGCTGGTATGAGAACAGTATTAGAAGGTAAGTAGAATGTTGTAGAATAATGAGCACCAGGTATGTACCTTAGATCACCATTCTCAATTGATGATAACATTTTCTATCCTGAGAGCAAAGCGCATTCTCCTCTCTCTCTCTCTCTCTCTCTCTCTCTCTCTCTCCCTCTCTCTCCCTCTCTCTCTCCTGTATGTTTGTTTCTGTCTCTTTCTCCATCTCCCTCTGTCTCTCTTCTCTTCTCTTCTCTTCTCTTCTCTTCTCTTCTCTTCTCCTCTCCTCTCCTCTCCTCTCCTCTCCTCTCCTCTCCTCTCCTNTCCTCTCCTCTCCTCTCCTCTCCTCTCCTCTCCTCTTCTCTTCTCTTCTCTTCTCTTCTCTTCTCTTCTCTTCTCTTCTCTTCTCTTCTCTTCTCCTCTCTTCTCCTTTACTCTTAGAAGACTGGTAAAGAAAGAACACTATAAATGGATCTATGTGTCAAAGTGTAGGAAGGATTTATGTGATCACAGAAAAAGCAGCATGCATGAATAATCTTTGAAGACAGGGCTTACTGATATATGACTGTAATCCTAGCACCTGTAAGCTTGAGAAAAGAATGGTGGATAATTTTTATGAGAGTTTAGGCTACAGTATTGAAACCTTTTTAAAAGAGAGGTGGGGCAGGAACAAAGAGACATAGCAACATGAAGATAGAGACAGATAAAAAAATTCTATAAATTCTGCTAAGTTTTCATGATATTTTGGTATGTAGTGAAAGATGTTTTAGAAGAATGATTATAAGGTCATGAAAATGAGTCTGAGTATAGAACCATTTTATGCTTACATAGGTAAATTGTATAATGATCACACATCACTCTTCAGATTACAGAACTTTAAGTAGAAAGGGGGTGGTTAGGATCAACAATTTACCAAATCAGGGAGGGATCCTGCTTGCAGGGTTGGTATTGGTGTTTAGAGATTCTATACATTCTCTTAGATGATGGTTTTAATCCAGACCACATTTGGATAAACATCTTAGTTTTTCTTGCATGTAGAGTGACCATTGTATTTCTGATATCAATCATCCACTTTAACAGGAGACCAGGTAATGATATGGTGAAAGTATAATCATTAGTTTTCACATGAGAATGTTAAGGTTCCAAGGCATAGATATCCTTAAGCATGGTATCTATGAACATGCCTGACGACCTTTTAATTCCCATAGGCAATTTTATGTCTAATGGATACATTGAAATAATAAAATAAATTAAAAATAAAATAACTCCGTTTTAAAAGCAGAAGTAGAACTACTTAAAAAAAAAAGTAGAACTAGCTTAAAATAAGATGTACTCAACTTCTGTTGCTTCAAGTATGGCTTTCTCTGTTTTAAGGTGTGCATCTGCATCCCTATATAAATGTCTTCCTGTATTGATCTCTGAACCTGTTCAAATACTGTGTTTCTTAGCCTGTACTATAATACTCTTGGCTGTGTATTTTCCACTCCAAAGAAGAGTTGAATGTATTTAGTAGTGGGGGACTATCCCTAAATTGATCTCCTCTAACTAATAAGAACTGTGCCCTGGAGATTTTGTTTTGTGAGAATTTCATCATTACCAGGAGAACCTGTGGTTTTGATGATATCTCACAGGACAATTGTCCTGCATTAAAATTGCAGATTTCAATAACTAGAGCTGCTCTTAGTAAGTCTACATTATTTTCAGATGCACTGGATATTTTCAGGTGCTCCTTATTTCACAAGAGAAGAAACATCTAAAAATATATGAGCAAATCCTGGGATTCACTTTCTAGTATTCCCTGGGTTTATTAATAATCAATATAATTCCATGAGACCAAATCAAGTTTTAGTACGAAATTGTGACTCACTCTTCATTGAAAGCATGCTAGATATTAACTTTCCACACTGTTTTCTAGTGGTAATAAATATCCTGAATAAAAATGCCTCTTAAAGAAATTTATAAAATACTGAGGGCCAGCCCCAACACAGTCTTCTTGTTAGGTTTTCTTGAGGCAGAAGAGGGGGAAAGATCCTCCATTGGACAACCTCCATATAAAACCAGATACACTGAATCTAATAGAAGAGAAAGTGGGGAAGAGTCTCAAACACATGGGCACAGGGAAACATTTCCTGAATAGAACACCAATGGCTTATGCTCTAAGATCAAGAATTAAAAATTGGAACCTCATAAAATTGTAAAGCTTCTGTGAGGCAAAGGACACTGACAATAGGACAGATTCAAAAAAACCTTTACCAATTCTACATTCTATAGAGGGCTAAAATCCAATATATACAAAGAATTTAAGAAGATAAACTCCAGAGAACCAAATATCCCTCTGAAAAACTGGGGGACAGAGCTAAACAGAAAATTTTCAACTAAGGAAACTCAAATGGCCAAGAAACACCTAAAGAAATGTTCAACATCCTTACTCAGCAGGGAAATGCAAATCAAAACGACCCTGAGATTCAATGTCAGAATGGCTAAATTCAAAACCTGAGGTGACAGCAGAGGCTGGTAAGGATGTGGAGAAAGAAGAACTCTCCTACATTGCTTTTGGGATTGCAAGCTGGTAAAACAACTCTGGAAATTAGTCTGGCAGTCTCAGAACATTGGACATAGTACTGTCTGAGGACCCAGCTCTACCACTCCTGGGCATATACCCAGAGGACACATGGTCCACTATGTTCTTATATATGATATATATATATATATATATATATATATATATATATATATATATATATATATGCCAGATGCTGGAAACAAACCAGATGACCAAATGTCCCTCAAATGAGAAAGGGATACCGAAAATGTGGTACACAATGGAGTACTTCTCAGCTATTAAAAACAAAATTTATGAAATTCATAGGCAAATGGATGAAACTAGAAAACATCATCCTGAGTGAGGTAATCCAATCACAAAAGAACACACACGGTATGCATTCACTGATAAGTGGATATTTGCCTCAAAGCTCAGAATACCCAAGGTACAAATCACAGACTATATGAAGCTCGAGAAGGAAGACCAAAATGTGGATGCTTCACAGGGTGAACAAAATACTCACAGGAGGAGATATGGAGAATACGTGTGGAGCAGAGACAGAAGTTGAGGCCATCCAGAGACTGCCCCACCTGGGAATCCATCCGCTATATGGTTCTCAAATGAGGACACTATTGAGGATGCTGGGATGTGCTTGCTGACAGGAGCCTGAAATGGCTGTCCCCTGAGAGGCTCTGCCAGAGCCTAACATACACAGAGGCAGATGCTCAAAGCCAACCATTGGACTGAGAGTAGAGTCCCTGATGGAGGAGTTGGAGAAAGGTTTGAAGGAGCTATGTGGGTTTGCAGCTTGGGGACTGGACCACCAATCAAAGTGTAAACATGGAGGGAAACATGGCTCCTGGCATGTACATGTCAGAGGATGCCCTTGTTGTACATCATTTGGAGCAGAGGCTCTGGGTCCTGTGGGGGTTCAATTCCCCAGTATAGGGGAATGCAAGGGCAGAAAGACAGAAGTGAGTGGGTGGGTGGGGGAGCACACTCATAAAGGCAGGGAGAGGGGAGATGGGACAGGTGTTTTTCTGAAGGGGAGACCTGAAAGGGGATAACATTTGAAATGTAAATAAAGAAAATATCCAGTAAAAGAAAAGAAAGAGAGGAAGAAAGAGAGAGAGAGAGAGAGAGA
>NW_018391615.1:32148-55634 GCF_900095145.1 Mus pahari
AGGAAGAAAGAAAGAAAGAAAGAAAGAAAGAAAGAAAGAAAGAAAGAAAGAAAGAAAGAAAGTCACCATTTCCTAAGTCTGGCCAAGTATGTGAGCTTCTCAAGCGTCTTCTGCCTAGAGGAGATGTCTACCTTTAGTTGAAGGGGAAAATCAGGGGAAAGGATTATGGGAGGGGGTAATTTGGAGAAGGGTCAGTGGGCAGGATATAAAGTGAATTTTTAAAAAATAAATTAAAATTTAAAAAGATTAAAAAAATTTCTGATAGCATATAGATCATTGATAAATTGTGTAGTCATATCACTAAGTGATACTGAAAATTGTTGCTCATTTTCTTCAGTGTTGTAACTTCTGTTTGCATCCCTGGAGAAAACTAAATTTTTAGTGGTGTTTGTAGTTCAATAAAAATTCACTGTTGCCCCTGGCGGCCACCTTAGGCACAGACTCAGTGGATGGTCTCAAGCTCTCCAGAGGACTCTCCATGCCAGTGACACCCTAGCATGCCCAGGATATTAGGTTCACTGCTAAGTGGAACACAAAATCTTTTCCAAAACAGCTGTGAGGGACCCATTCAGCAGGAGCAGGAACACAGGAAACCCTTCCAACCAGCGGCTAGGGTTCTTTCTAGATGGTGCCAGCCACAGCCACCTTAGGCATAAACTCTGTGGATGGTCCCAAGGTTCCCATAGGACTCTCCACACCATAGGCACTCTAGCATTACCAGGAGCTTAGGATCACTGGTAAGTGGAACACAAGATCTGTTCCAAAACAACCATGAGGGACCTGTGCCAGCAGGAACAGGGACACAAGAAACCTGCCCAAACAGCAGCTCTGGTTCCTTCTGGTTGGTGCTAGACTACATTGGTTTTGAACACAGAAGATAGCCCATCAGCCCCAGAGGAGGTACCACTTCCAGGCACTATAACTTTCCCAGGATCTTAGTATTCCAGGATCTCAGCATTCCAGGAGCTTGGTCACACCAGGATCTCAGGGTCTCAGAGGAAGCTAGACTGCCAAGAACTCTGAAACACCCAGAATCTCAGGTTCACAGGATCCCAGAATCACAGGATCACAGAGAAAGCTGGACTCTGAGGAGTTCTGAGTCAACTGGGATTATAGGAAGGACAGGCTTCAATAAGATGTACTGAGGGCAGTGAGCACTTGAGATAATCAGATGGNAGGAGGCAAGCATAAGAACAGAAGCAACAGAAACCAAGATTACTTGGCATCATCAGAACCAAAGTGTTCCACCTTAGCAAGTCCTGGATATACCATCCAACCAGAAAAGCAAGATATGGATCTAAAGTCACTTCTCATGATGATGATGGAGGACTATAGGAAGGAAATAAAGTACCCAAGGAGCTTAAGGGGTCTGTAACCCTATAGGAGGAACAACAATATGAACTAACCAATAACCCCTGAGCTCATATCTCTAGTTGCATATGCAGCAGAAGATGGCCTAGTTGGCCATCATTGGGATGAGAGGCTCTTGGGCTTGCAAAGTTTATATGCTCCAGTAGAGGGAATGCCAGGGCCAAGAAGCAGGAGTGGGTGGGTTGGGGAGCAGGGTGGGGCGGGGGGAGTGTATAGGGGACTTTCTGGATAACATTTGAAATGTAAATGAAGAAAATATCTAATAAAAATTGTTTGAAAAAATAAAGAAATATAAGAGAACACATCCAATGAGGTGAAAGAATTGAACAAAACTACCCAGGATCTAAAAAAAACAGAAGTAGAAACAATAAAGAAATCACAAAAGGAGACCACTCTGGAAATAGAAAACCTAGGAAAGAAGTTAGGAGTCATTGATGCAAGCAACACCAACAGGATACAAGAGATAGAGAAAATCTCAGATGCAGAAGATACCATAGAAAACATTGATACAACAATCAAAGAAAATGCAAATGCAAAAAGTTCCTAACCCAAAACCTCCAGGGCATCCAGGACACAATGAGAAGGCCAAACATAAGGATAATTGGTAGAGACAAGAAGGAAGATTTCCAGCTTAATGAGCCAGTAAATATTTTCAGCAAAGTTATAGAAGAACTCTTCCCCAATCTAAAGAAAGAGATGCTCATGAACATATAAGAAGTCTACAGAACTCCAACTAAGTTGGACCAGAAAAGAAATTCCTCCCATCACATAACAATCAAAACACCAAATGCACAAAACAAAGAATATTAAAAGCAGTAAGGGAAAAAGGTCAAGTAACATATAAAGGCAGACCTATCAGAATTACACCTGACTTCTCACCAGAGACTATAAAATCCAGAAGATACTGGACAGATGTCACACAGACCATAAGAAAACACAAATGTCAGCCCATGCTACTATACGGAGCAAAACTCTCAATTATCATAGGTGGAGAAACCAAGTTATTCTATGATAAAATCAAATTTATACAATATCTTTTCACAAATCCTGCCTTTCAAAGGATAATAAAGGGAAAACTTCAGTACAAAGAGGGAAACTAAGCTTGAGAAAAAGCAAGAAAGTAATCATTCAACAAACCTAAATAAGATAGCCACATGAACAGAATTCCAACTCTAGCAACAAAAATAACAGGAAGCAATGATGACTTTTCCTTAATATCTCTTAATATCAATGGACTCAATTTCCCAATAAATGACATAGACTAACAGACTGGGTAGGTAAACAGGACCCAATTTTTAGTTGCATACAAGAAACACACCTCAGGGACAAAGACAGACACTACCTCAGAGTGAAATGCTGGAAAACCATTTTCCAAGCAAAAGATCCCAAGAAACAAGCTGGAGTAGCCATTCTAATATCGAATAATATTGACTTTCAAACTAAAGTTCTCAAAAAATTCAAGGAGGGACACTTCTTAATCATTAAACGTAAAATTTACCAAGATGAACTCTCAATTCTGAACATCTATGCTCCAAATGCAAGGGCATCCACATTCATTAAAGAAACTGCTAAAACTCAAAGCACACATTATACCTCACACAATAATAGAGGGAGACTTCAACAGGCCACTCTCACCAATGGATAGATCCTGGAAACAGAAACTAAACAGAGACACATTGAAACTAACAGAAGTTATGAAACAAATGGAATATATATATATATATATATATATATATATATATATATATAAAACATTTCATCCTAAACAAATGGATATACCTTCTTCTTAGTACCTCATGGTACCTTCTCCAAAATTGACCCATAATCAGTCACCAAACAAGCCTCAGCAGATAAAAGATATTGAAAAAATCCCATGCACCCTATCAGATCACCACGGACTAAAACTGATCTTTGCAAAAAACATAAATAATAGAAAACCCACAAACACGTGGAAGCTGTACAACAATCTACTCAATGATAACTCAGTCAAGGAANAAATAAAGAAAGAAATTAAAGACATTTTAGAGTATAATGAAAATGAAGCCACAACATACCCAAACTTATTGGATACAATGAAAGCAGTCCTAAGAGGAAAACTTATAGCTCTGAGTGCCTCCAAACAGAAACTAGAGCAAGCATACACTAGCAGCTTGAGAGCACACCTGAAAGCTGTAGAACAAAATGAATCGAATTCACCAAAGAGGAGTAGTCAGCAGGAAATAATGAAACTCTGGGATAAAATCAACCAAGTGGAAACAAGAAGAACTATACAAAGAATCAACCAAACCAGGAGCTGGTTCTTTGAAAAAATAAATAAGATAGATAAACCACTAGCCAGACTAACTAGAGGGCACAGGGACAGTATTCTAATTAACAAAATCAGAAATTAAAAGAGAGATATAACCACAGAATCTGAGGAAATCCAAAACATCATCAGATCACAAAAGTCTTTACTCAACAGAACTGGGAAAACCTGGTTGAAATCAACAATTTTCTAGACAGATACCAGGTACCAAAGTTAAATCAGGATCAGATTGACAATATAATCAGTCTCATATCACCTAAAGAAATAGAAACAGTCATTAATAGTCTTCCAACCAAAAAACACCCTGGACATGATTGGTTTTGTGCAGAGTTCTGTCACACCTTCAAAGAGGACCTAATTCCAACAATCCTCAAACAATTCCACAAAATAGAAGCAGAAGGTACTCTACCCAATTCGTCCTATGAAACCACAATTACTCTGAAACCTACACCACGCAAAGACCCAACAAAGAAAGAGAACTTCAGAGTAATTTCTCTTATGAATATTGATGCAAAAATACTCAATAAAATTCTTGCAAACCAAATCCAAGAACACATCTGAACGATCATCCATTATGATCAAGTAGGATTCATCCCAGGGATGCAAGGATGGTTTAATCCATTCTTGGTGCCTGTCTCTAGCCTGTAAGTGATCTGCCTGATGTTGTCTCTGGAATATCTCAAGAGTCTCTCAGCAGGTAGCAGTGACTTGGGGAAGATCAGCATCAGCGGCAGGTGACAGAACAATAGAGCCATATAAGTCAGAAGGCTCCACTCCAGGTGGTCTCATGCTCAGTGGCAGCAAGGTCAAAGTCAGCCTGCTTCAAGACTGGGGGAAGGAACACTCCCTGTTGCTGGGCAAGTGTTGGACTGCAGAGCAACCCCAGAACACTGCTCCAGGAGTGGGAAAGTGAAGTCTGAGGCACAGGACAGCCAGAGCTGGCTCATGGGTTTCAGGCCCAGTAATGAGGCTGGGGCTGTCTTGTTCTCAGACTTTTGGATATCCAGGCACCACTGGAAGCCCATGGGCAGGATCTAGCCTGGGGCCAGGGAAAAATGGGGTGCTCTGGCTTCTCCCATGAGGATGAGTCCTTGGCTTGATGGCTGCAGGCATCAACTTGGCAGTGGTCATGGCTAGGAGTACAAAAATGCCTTCTACAGGAGATTAGATGGCAGATCTGTAGTTGAAGACATTCGATATGTCTCTTCATGACAGATCCTGATGAAAAGAGGCAGTCTATGGCTTTAAGACATTTATTGTCATGGCAGAAAGCGAATGTGTAAGACCATATACCATTTCTCAGTGTGGACCTGAGATTAAATACCTTTTGCAGGTAGGACTGTCTGGGAAGGAAAGCTTATTGGCTACAACATCAAGGCCTTTAAGTACCTAGTTAAAATGGTGATTTGTCTTGAAACTACATTTCTCCATATTTGGTAATTGAAATTTTTGCTGGGTATAATAGTGTTGGGTGCTCCTGTGGTCTTTTAGTGTCTGCAATACATTTGGCCAGGCCTTTCTAGCTTTGAGAGTCTCTGTTGAGAAGTCACATGTAATTCTAATACATTTGCTGTTATGTGTTACTTGACTTTTCCTCTTTTAGCTTTTGATATTCTTTGTTTTTTAAATATATGGATTTGGTTATGATGTGCCAGGGTAATATTCAATAACCTTCTTGTATATTTGTAGGCCTCTCTTTAAGACATTTTTATTCTATTGGAACACAATCCACAGAAATAATAATAAAATAAATTTGATAAAAATTTAAAGTACTAGGCATCTTTTGTTTTCTTAGCAATAGCACACACAATCCTGACTGAGTCGCTCAAATTTTCTCAACTCATCCCTCAATGAATAAACCAATTTCTGTTGACACTTTTTGTACCTGAAAAAAATGGAAAAGATTCCTCCTTCAACAATATCTTGGTAATGTTCTTTTCCATATAGATAATTTTGTTCCACTCATATATATTTCATGAACTGAAAATAACGATATTTAATCCTCCTTGGATATTTTTTTAATTCTTTCAACATATATGTGAAGAAAGATCACTCTTTTTTGTTGTCATATAGCCAGAGAATTTAATGTAGTAGTTATTAAATTAGAGAAACTATTGATGTTATCATCAAAATATTGTTTCTGTTATAATGTGAGTCAGAATACATTCAGATATATGCTATTGTTCCTCCACTTCTATTCAGATTACAATTTATACTGCAGTACTTAATTCCATTGCTTTACTCCATAAAATATGTTTAAACCAATATTAAATAGGTCATGTGCATCAATAAATGTTGGGGAAATTAGCAATGTATGAAATTCTAAGAAGAAAATTTTTGAGCTTATGACGTCAGCCATTTCAAATAGTTTCTCATAAGTGACCAACATAGTCAAAGATTTTAAAAATACACTAATATAATTGGATTCATGAAATCATTTGGAGATATTTCCCTCAAATCTAAATAAGGAAAGATGAAAATATAAATATATAAGAAGTATGCATTAGTAAATTACTTAAATTTCATTTTTGTTATCTTATTTTTTCTTTTTTAAAAATGTTTTATTTGTTATTTTATTTATTTACATTTCAAATGTTATTCCCCTTCTCAGTCCCCTTCCAGAAATTCCCTATCCCTTCTTTCCTCCCTCTTGCTTCTATGAGGGTGATGCTCCAACCAGCTCCAAACTCCTGCCTCACCGCCGTAGTATTCCAATACTCTGGGATATCAAGCCTTCCCAGAGCCAAGGGTCCCCACCTATTGATGTCAAATAAGGCCATTTTCTTCTACATGTGTAGCTGGAGCCATAACTCCCTTCATGTGTATTCATTGTTTGATGGTTTAGTCTATGTGAGCTCTGGGGTGGGGGTGGGGGTCTTGTTGGTTGATATTATTGTTCTTCCTAGGGAATTGCCAATTGTTTCAGGTCCTTCAGTCCTTCTCCTAACTCCTCCATTTGGGTTCCCTGTGCTAAGTCCTATGGTTGGCCACAAGTATTCACATCTGTATTGGTAAGGCTCTAGCAGACCCTCTCAGGACAGAGCTATATTAGGCTTCTGTCAGCAACCACTTCTTGGCATCAGCAATAGTGTCTGGGTTTGTTGGGTACATATGGCATAGATTCCCAGATGGGGCAGTTTCTGATTGTCCTTTCCTTCAGTCTCTGCTCCATTCTTTGCCCCTGTGTTTCCTATAGGCAGAAACAATTATGAGGTAATATTTTTGAGATGGATGATGGGTGGCCCAATCCTTCCACTGGAGGCCATGCCTAAATATATATATATATATATATATATATATATATATATNTNTANACACACACACACACACANANACACANANNACACACACACACACACACACACACACACACACAAACACAAGTTGTTGTTGGGTATTTCATGCCTGTTGGGGTCTGGAAGCTTCTAGCTTTCTGGGCACCTGGAACTTTCTGGGATCTACCCCTAGCTACCCATTCCACATTGCCACATAACTCTTTTCAGTTTCCTGATCCTCTGGACATTTCCAATGTTTCTACTCACATGTGATCCTACCCCTTTTCCCTCCTCTTCTTCCTATCTTCCTCCCAAGTCCCTCCCACACTCTATCTCCCATGATTATTTTGTTTCCCTGCCTAAGTAGTACTGAAGCCTCCACACTTTAGTCTTCCTTCTTCTTGTGCTTCATATGGTTTGTGAGTTTTATCATGGGTATTTTGAGCATTTTACCTTTAATATCCACTTATCAGTGAGTACGTATCATGTGTGTTCTTTTGTGACTAGGTTACCTTACTCAGGTAACCACCTGGGAATCCAACCCATATGTACCCAACAAATGCAGACACTATTGTTGATGCTAAGATGTGGTTGCTGACAGATTACCTTCTGAGTTCTAACCATTTGCCAAAGTATTTCACTAAGTCACTGTTTCTAATAGCTGAGTAGTACTCCATTGTGTAAATGTACCTCATTTTCTGTATCCATTCCTCTGTTTAGGACCATCTGTGTTGTTTCCTGCTTTTTGCTATTATAAAGAAGGCTGAACATAGTTGAGCATGTGTCCTTTTTATATGTTGGAGAAACTTTTGGGTATATTCCCAGGAGTGGTATCACTGGGTTCTCAGGTAGCACTTTGTCCAGTTTTCTGAGAAACTGCCAGACTGATTTCCAGAGTGTTTGTACCAGCTTGCAATTCCACCAGCAATGGAAGGGTGTTATTCTTTCTTCACATTCTTGCCAGCATCTTCTTCTGTCATCTGACTTTTTGATCTTAGCCATTCTGAATGGTATGAGGTGGATTTCAGTGTTGTTTTGATTTGCATTTTTCTGATGATTAAAGATGTTGAACATGTCTTTAGTTGCTTCTTGGCCAATCAATATTCTTCTCTTGAGACTTTTTTGCTTAGCTCTGTACCCCATTTTAGTAGGATTATTTGATGCTCTGGAGTCTGTCGTTTTGAGTTCTTGGCATATATTGAATATTAGTCTTCTATTGGATGTAGGATTGGAAAATATTTTTTCCCAATCTGTGGCTTACTGTTTTGTCCTGATGACAGTGTTCTTTGCCTTACATAAGCTTTTCAGTTTTATGAAATCCATTTGTCACTGCCTGATTTTAGCGACAGGGCCATTGGTGTTCTGTTCAGAAAAATTTCCCCTCCGCTCTTTCCCAATTTATATTCTAATAGATTCAGTATATCTAGTTTTATATAGAGGTCTTTGATTTACATGGACTAGAGCTTTGTACAAGGAGATAAGAATGGATCAATTTACGTTCTTCTATATGCAGACCTCCACTTAGGCCAGCACCATTTGTTGAATATGATGTTTGTTCTCCACTGGATAGTTTTAGCTTTTTTGTCAAAGATCAAGTGACCATAGGAGTGTGGGTGTTGTGGATAGCCTTGGGGCTAATTATATTTGATGTTAATTCCATTCTCCTGTGTGTGGCTGAGAACATGGAATGAGTCAGCACTCAGTGATTTTCTGTTAACCTGCTTCCCACTTTAATTTGTAAAATAAAGGAGAGCTGATGATTGGGCATATAAAAGGGAAGGTGGAGCAGAAGGTGGGGAGAGAGAAGAAGGAAAAAATGGGAGAAAGAGAGAGAGAGCACACAGACGAAGAATAAGAAAAGAAAATTGGAGCAGAAGCACATGGCCAGAGAAACTGCAAGTTCTAAGGGGTTTCATAGATGTAGAAAATGATAGTGTAGCAGTAGATTTGCCCAGTTTAGGTGCACAGCATGTAATCATATTAATCGTTCTGTTTTCAATGCCAGGACATATTTGGGATGGAGAGATTTACTGCAACAAAATGGCACTCAAAGTATGGATTTGAATTCAACTAACCTGAGATAAATGATCAGAACTAGATAGGGAATATTAGTCACTGACACCAGGTAGAGAGAACAGTGATAATCACCTGCTATGAACAGGTATTAATTAATAGAAGTCTATGGCTCCAGGTAGAGAGCATAACTGACAGAAATAACAGGTATTAAATAAATGTCTGTGGCTCCTGGTAGAGAGCATGACAGACAGGATGGCTGCCCTAGGCAGACAGCTTATTAGTTATAAACTATCTGCTTCCTATAGGCAGATATAAGTGGAAGTTTGAATTAATATCTTTAAAAATGGTATAAAGATATCGTGCCCTAGTAAGTCTTAGAGGATACTCATATTGTGTCTAAAGTGGGCTCCATGGAGATTTTGTGTTTAAATTATGGTTTGACAAGCTGCCTCTTATAGGTAGGTATAGAAAAGAAAGGGCAGGAAAGGAAAGGAAAGGAAAGGAAAGGAAAGGAAAGGAAAGGAAAGGAAAGGAAAGGAAAGGAAAGGAAAGGAAAGGAAAGGAAAGGAAAACGAAAAGAATAAGGAAAGGACAGGAAAGTGAAAAGGAAAGGAAAAGAAAGGAGAAAGGAAAGGAGAAATGAAAGGAAATGAAAGAAAAAAGAAAAAATGAAAGGAAAGGAGAAGAAAAGGAAAGGAAAATAGAAGTATGAATCAATTGTTTTAAAGGTGGTATGATAAAGTCTGCAGGAGACTCATGTTCGGTCTAGTGTGGGCTCACAGAAATTTTTAGAAAGGCCTAAATAGGCTAAAATGTGTGTGATTTTAAGTATTGTGGTTGTTTTATTGTTTTTCTGGGATAGAGGGCAAGCTACTGGTTTTCCTGGTTTCTGGCTGAAGGATATGCTTTTGTGAAAAGGTTTTGTATTTGTGTTTTTGGTGATGAAGGTATTTACACCTTCCAAAATTATATAGATCAGAATTGATAGAGGGAGACCCCCTGAAGAACTAGACTTAAGAGAATCAAACAAAAAGGTTATCTTGATGATACTAAAATCTTGCATTGAGATTTATATATTACAGAATATGCAGCCTTGGTGAATTCCATTATCAGACATACTGAACTGACCTGCCTGAACTCCTGATGTCTTGGTTTTTCATACGGATCCTGTCAGGACACAGATATCAGAGACTAATACAATCATTGGTGTGGCCTTCTTAAGGCCAACCAACTCCCCCATTTCTCTATCCTTCCCCCTCCCTTCAAAAATATCTCAATGCCCACATTCAGTTTGAAGAAGTTTTGAAGAGTTGTCATCCCAGTTCCCTAGACTTTGGGTCTAGTTATTATAGGTTGTCTATGATACTAAAAATTTTGAAGTACAGGGCTTGGACTCAGTCCTTATATTGCTGTTATTATAAACAGATCTGAGAAGAATAAGCCTGTGAGTAAAGAGTCAAATAGGACATTCATGGCTCTGAGTTTATTGTTATGGTATTTTCAGCTATTTTAATCAGAAATGGCTGACAGTAGTTAACAGAGAAGAGTCTAGATTTCTTCACATAAATAGTTGTTTTTCAAAAATGTCCAGAGTCCACACAATGTGACATTTAATGTTATTTATTCACTTGTTGTGTTGAGTCTAGTCTGCTCCTGACAGCTTTTCCTGTCTTGGATTCAAAGAAGAAACTGTGCATCTTTGATTTACTCCAGTTGTGGAGAAACAGCCACTAGGCAAGAGTTGCCTCATTTCATCTACAGACATAATACTATCCAAAGAAAGGACACAATTACAGGTTAAGACAGCTTTATTCTGCCAATACAGAGTAGGCTAGTCCTTAATATTCCTGTTTCTCTAAGTCTGTCAGATGACCCTGGCCAGTAGGCTGAAGACTGATGCTCCAATATGTTGAAGTAAGGGACTGCCTAAGTGATCAGTGGTTTCTATAAATTGGCTAAGTTTTTGAAGCTGTTTTAGGCTTCCTATATATTTTCAGTTAAAATCAGTTGTTCTTGAATATCTGATGTGGTTGAAAAACTACATAGTCTCCTAGCTAACCCAGGCTTTTTACTTTGAGAGGAACAGTTTTCATAGGATAGTATTGAGATGGCATTCAATCTAAAGCCAAGACATAACCAGGTGCAGAACTATTAGTCTTTTAAGTAAGGATAGAAGACAGGTTCTATTTAATTAACAACGATAATGGACTCTGTGTTAGGTCTCTTGTACTTCATAAATAACAAAATATTAATAGTTATGTTCAATTGTATCTGAGATAAAATGTTCTTCTAATTGGACAGAAAGAGGGGAGTGTTGTGGATAGCCCTGGGGATAATTATATTTGATGTTAATACTGTTCTCCTGTGAGGGGCTCCAAACAAGGAATGAGTCTGCACTCAGGTGATTTCCTGTATACCTGCTTCCCACCTTAGTTTGTAAAATAAAGGAGAGCTGATGATTGAGCAGATACAGGAAAGGTAGAGCAGGATGTGGGGAGAGAGAGAGAGAGATGAAGGATAAAGTGGAAGAGGGAGAATATAGGAGGAGGAAGAAGAAGAAAAACAGCAGAAGCACATGACCTGGAGAAACTGCAAGTTCTAAGGGGTCTCATAGATATGGAAGATAGTAGTGTAGTGGTAGATCTGTCCAATCTAGGAACACAGCATTTATTCATGTTAATTGAGTTGCATTTTCATTGCCAGGGTATATTTGGGTTGGAGATTTACCACAACAGATTCTGATGAGAGAATTTTAAAAATAATGACTTATCCTGTATTATAGCCTTTATTTAAAAAAAAAGCACTGAAGGAACTCAATAGAAATACAACCAAAGAAGTTTAAATGCATGCTCCAGATTGTTCAGTTTATTCTAAGAAGTTAGGATGAGAGGAAAAGTCAAGAGTATATTTATCACTGCTGCTACACCATCATGTGATAATATACTCAAGCATACTTGGTTGTCTAATGTATTAGTAACTTTCCATGGAACATTCAAAACTTCCACAGTAGTTAAGAACTGTAAAGATATCAAGATTCATTTATTGAGAATCTAGATCCTATTATGTAAACCATTTTAATGAATTCTATTTTTTATTAGATATTTTCTTTATTTAAATTTCAAATACAATAGGAAAGGGAAAGCGTATTTATCTACTTACAGAAAATAAAAGTTTATGTTGATCAAAGATCTAAAGAGAAAACACTGGAGAGAGTAAATCTGATAAAACAGAAAGTAGGGAATAACCTTGAACTCATTGGTACAGGAGACAACATTCTAAACAGAACAACCATAGCTCAGGCATTAAGGTCAACAATTAACACATGGGATCTCATGAAACTGAAAATCTTCTATAAGACAAAAGACACCATCAAAAGGACAAAATGACAGCCTACAGACTGAGAAAAGATATTCATCATCCATACATCAGAGAACAGATGAATATCAAAAATATATAAAAGTCATAAGAAGATAGACATTAACAAACCAAATAACCCAATTAAAAACTGAGATACAGAGCTAAACATAATTCTGAAAGGGTGATTTTCTAATGTCCAAAAACCACTTAGAGAAATGTTAAATGTTCTTAATCATCAAGGAAAGGCAAGTCAAAATGACTTTGAGATTCTACTTACAGACATCAGAATGGCTAAGATAAAATAGTCAAGAGACAGCACATGGTGGTGATAATGCAGAGTAAAGGGAACATTTGTGCGTTGCTGGTAGGAGTACAAATTTGACCATCCACTCTGGAAATGAATTTTGCAGTTTCTAATAAAATTGGGACTAGTTCTACCTCAACACACAGGTATACTGCCCCTTGGCAAATACCCAGAAAGTACTCTACCATACCATGAGTTAAACTTGCTCAATTATGTTCATAGTTTCTTTATGTGTAATATCCAGAAACAGAAAATGAACTAGTTGATCCTCAACTAAAAAATAGATACTGAAAATGTGGCTCATTTACACAATGTAATATTATTCAGCTATTAATACAAGGACAAAATGATTTTAACAGGCAAGTGGATAGAACTAGAAAAAATCATCATGAGTGAGATAACCCAGATTCAAAAGGACATGGTATGTAACTATGCTACAACTCACAGATGAAAAGAATCCAAATAATGACACTTCAAGGGAGGGTAGTTGAGTCTTTCATGGAAAAGGAAATAAAATATATATCGAACATTGATGGAGGAGCTAAACTGAGTGGGAGAGATGATAATAAGGGGAGCAGAGGGGAAGTGGAATCTGGTTTAGGGAGAGCAGGGAAGAGAAATGGATGTTGCTAGTCCACTGGATGAGGGGCATTTCTAGGATGTTCCAGCGACTAGGGACGGGAGGTCGCAGGGTGTCTATGGGTGCAATTCTAACTTATAATAACCGGAAGTAGCCACTTCATGTAGTCTGAGAGGACTTCTATTGGAGGGAGAAATGACAGTCACCAACCTACAAAACCTTCCAACCAAAATATGTCCTCCCTACAAGATGTGCAAAGACAAAAATAGAGCAAAAATAGAGGAAATTCTAAACAATGACTGGCCCAAAATGATACCCATCCCTTGGTCAAGAACCAATTCCTGACAAATATATGTTCGGAGATAATCTGTTATACTTGCAGAAAGGAGCCTGGCATAACTGTCTTCTGAGAGGTTCTACCTAACAGTCAAGGGAAACACATGCAGAGACCCACAGCCAAAGAGTATATGGAGTTCAAGGAGTCTTGTGGAACAGTTGAGGGGTAGAATTGTTGGATGTGGAAAGGAGAGGGACTCCACATGAAAACCAACAATCAATTAATCCAGAATCCTGTGTACTCTCAGAGACTGAAACACCAATAAAAGAATGAACATGAGTTGGACCTAGGTCCCCCTCATATAAGTATTAAATGTGCAGCATGACTTTCATATGGGCCCTCCAAAATCTGAAGCAGGAGCTGATCCTGAATCTGTTCCTTGCCTGAAGATTCTTTCCCCTTAACTGGGGTTCCTTGTTTGGCCTCAAGGGAAAAGGATCTGTCTAGTCCTACAATGAGGTGATGTGCCAGGGTATGGTGATATCCAGCTGTTCTTCCTCATCTCAGAAATGAAGTGGAGGAGTAGTTGAAGGAGAACTGTGTGAAAAGAAGACTGGAAGGAGAAGGGGAATTTTTTGGGATATAATGTGAATGAAAATATAAATTAATAGAAACCCTAATTAACACAATGGATGTGCAAGTGTCTTTCTAGTGTGATATCAAGTTCTTAGATTATATCCCTAAAAATTATAGGGGTGTATCTTATGGAAAATCTATTTCTAGCTTCTTGAGTAAACACCATTTTGTTTTGTATATCTGCACACACACACACACACACACACACACACACACACACACACCTATGTTCTAAAGTTTTATAACGTTTGTTATTTTTTTCTTCCCCATTCATTCTTCCAGTCAACCTACTGAATATACTCGGGATTTTTTGATTGATTACTCTCTTTTGTGTCTTCAAGGTGTGCTAGATATTGAGACTGGACCAAATACCAGGCCCTTTGAAGACTGGTTATTCAGGCGTTAGGGTGCTCTTTCAGCCTGGTCAACTACTGTACTCATTTGCTTAACTGGGCTGTTTATTTTTTGTTTGTTTGTTTTTATTTTGAGATTATTGTCTTTTATTATTAACTGTATGAAACTTTCTTGAATGAATCATCACAACTTAAGGTTTCTTACTTGTGTGTCTATAACTCCCTCCCCTTTATATCTATAGGTCTAGCATTAAAAATGCATTCAACACAGGTTCTCATTCTGTACTTAACATGTGGCAGATATGGGCCAGGTTTTATTTTACTACTTCCCTAGGTGAGGCAATTGTTGCTAGTACCTGAATAATAACAAATACAGTCACTGAGATAAACAAAGATTTGAATTGTGGGTTGATATGACCAGTTCTGTCCTAAGTTTCATGCTTGCAAAATCATTTGACCAGATTTTCAGGTTAGAAAAGAGGCGTTGGTATTTAGTTACACTGATCTCTATCTGACTCTTGAATGCTTTTGGCTTCAGAAAAGTGTTGAACATTATTAGAAACACATGTGACAGTTTCTACTTTCACAAGGACAACAGAAAGCTGACTTAGGATCAACAGGCTCAGGTAAGTAAAGGGATTCAGTAACCTTTTAGGATATGGTTCAATCTTCACAGATAATTTTGATTTTTTTCTATTTTTTCTTCTTCCTTGTTCCTCCTAGGAGGAAGACTGTCTCTCTAGAAATAAATTCAATGGAATTATACAGAAGTATATAATGATTAAAAGACCCTGTAGTTCAGAAAGATAGAGAGTTGGTGACTTTGGCATGGAGTAGGGGGAATACCATGTTTCTTTTATGTGTCAACTGAAATCTTGAAAATGACTCTGTATAATTGAATCTTAATAGATACTGAGTTCAGGTTCTATATTATGCTTTGATAAGGGTAAAGAAAATATATACCTATGACTATTATTTCTAAGCTACATAAAATGAAATTCATGTCTGTCCCATGAACTAAACCAGAATATCTTTATTGTATTTAGCTGCAATGAACAAAATCAGAAATGGATAGAATATGTAGGTTGAACATTTTGGTTTTTTGAAGTGTATCTTTAAAAGCGTGTATTCTAAAACAAGTTAGTAAAAAAAAAAAAAAAAGAAAAAGACATTTAAAAAACATTTAAAAGACATTTAAAAGCTGATTTCATATAAATGGTTACATAATCAGGATGGGAACAATGGAATTAACAGACACGTTAATGTGGAAGGTGAAAATTTTTCCAGGGGTACCAGCAAACCCTAGACAAGGAATAACAGACACTTAATGACTCCTTACAGAAGGAGAATTATTCTCTCTCAGGGATGAACCTGCTGTTACTTGTCTAACACAAAGTGGTCAACCTTCAAACCATACACATAGAAACAAGAAACAAATGACTTAGCAGTATGTTTACACATTTCTGTATTATTATTGTTCCAATAATAATAATGTTATTGTATATTAAATGCACTAATGTTGTTACCTATACATACATACAGATAGATAGATGATAGATAGATAGATAGATAGATAGATAGATAGATAGATAGATGATAGATAGATAGATATACCAGTAATAAAAAGATGCTATTTGCTTGAGAGTGGATGGTATGAGAGAAGCTGGAGGGAGGAAAGGAGGAAGGAAAGTTCAAATGTAATATTAATTCTATTTCATTTCAAATATTTTTACAGAGTTGCTTTCATAGTAGAGAGCAAACCACCATTTGTAGAATCTTGTAAATGGAGAGAGATAGAGAAGTAAGAGACATTTGTTCTTTTAAAAATTTATGAAAATATAGTTATCTAGGAAAAATAAATATAGTAGGGAAACTCTAGTTTAAAATAACTTACTGTACCCAGATGAGGCAGCACATGTTTTTAATCACAGCATAGTGTCTCTATGAATTCAAGATGAGCCTGATCTATAGTCCAGGTTCCAAAAAGCAATAGTTCTGATACTCAGATATCCTTCTCTGGAAAATAAAAAGACCAATTTAGTGTAGTTTTATAAAAGAACCAGAAGAAATAATCAATAGGTTTTAACTTGAAAAGTTTACATATTGACATATCACACATAAAATGTGTAGCACATAAAATGCATACTTACCACATATTAATTAATAGAATTCTAAGGGAAATGAGAAGCAGACTTTCTGAAAAGAACATTAAATTTCTGCTGTAAATATTTTAACTCACAGAAGCTGTGATTACCTACACAAGACCTGCACAGGATCAGCTTCTACCATTTACAGTTTTGAAGAGGAAGAAACGTACAAGATCTCATCCCACTCTGAGGATTTATATGAAGCTAATAAATGTCAATAGGAGAAGAGATGATTTTCATTGGTGTAGCTAGTGATTAATTATTTTCTCATAAACAAACCTTTACCACAATCCAGCAACGTATTCCAATCAAAGAGTTTGAGTTTGATTAGATTCTCAAAAACAATAAAACAAAAAAGGCGTCAAAGTATGAGGGAAAGTAGTTGGAAAGAAGAATATTTGTGGGAATGTAGGGGGCACAAGAGAGGGCAATGGATGTGAATACAAAGTATACACATGTATGAAAATATCATAATAGCATACACTAGGAATGATTGATATATACTAATAAAATATAAAAGAACAAGGAATGGAATGATGTGTAAGTAGTTAATTCTTTATGCTCTTGTGTTGGATCCAGAATTAATTCTGGCACCCATATGTGGGTTTATAACCATATTTAACTCTAATTCTAGGTTAAGTGTATTCTGATTTGGCAGAAGTCCTGAGTTTAATATTGGAACTTGTATGGAAACCATCTTGAACTTTGAACTTGTTCAAGAAGTTTTCTGATGTCTGTGTGTACCATTAATGCAAGTGGTGTACCTACATATATGCAGAGAAAACATGCACACACACACACACACACACACACACACACACACACAAATAAAATAACTTTTTAAAAGATTGTAAAACGTATTTGACATATATAAATACATTTTCTTTTGTTGGTTCAACGTTCAAGAAGAGAATATCATAAATAACTTGATATTTCTTTAAAAATACAGGACATATCAGACAAAGGTATAAATTCTATTCATTTTAATGTTTCATACAATTTCCCATTTCTCTATAACCCTTGTATCTATTCTGTTATGTGTATGATAGAAATAGAAAACTTTAACATTTTATTTCTTTATCAAAGATCAAAATACTAAATATTTGATGTAAAGTCTTCACATTTGTATATGCCAATTTATTTTTCAACTTAACTTTTACTAATTGCAATTTCCCCAAAATATGTTCTAATTGTGAGTTTCCCATATGAATAAAATTCACTAATGAGTACAAGAAAGTTATGGCCTTCTAAATGACCAACATGATTACTCTAAAATTTGTAAGAATAAATTTGTGTCATAACTTTTCTGTAATTAAATATAACTAAATATGACAGCTACTTACACCACAAGGCCTTTGAGAATTGGATCAAGTTGGCAGTTCCATAAACTTTTCTGGAGACATAGGTGACCAGATAAGGTTTGTAAATCCAGAAAACAACATCAAACCTTGGAATATATAATCCGCTAATGGAGAAGAAGCACCTGAATGAATCTAGTAATGACATGGAACATTCCTAAAACTATGATCACCAGATTTAGCAAATGAAATTGTCATGATTAAAAACAATGAGGTAAATGAGTATAGTAAAAATTATTATCAGAAATTAAGGCCTAATTGTGGGTAACTTTCCATGGAAATGAGTTATTGTAGAAAATATGGATGTATTTTATTTCGGCAAATTTATATTTTCATTAGTCATTAACTTGTGTCTCATAACAGGATTAATGGGAGATACAGGAATACTTACTGCACACTGTATGGTCTTGTGCCTTCTCCAGATGGTAGCACTGAGTTCAGGTATACATCTCTAATTTTCCTTTCTGAGCCTTATCAATGTCAGGGAAATAAAGTATGGTAAAAAGGAGAAGATTTAAACCATTTTTCCTAAAGAGCGAATGTAGAAATTAAATGAAGAAAGCCACAAGAGTACCCAGCCTAAATTTCCATGTCATTATGTCTAATCAACAAATATTCTTTCCATGGGTTTGTTTTAGATTGCAGGAAGAAAGCACAATGAAAAAATCAAATATTTGCTTTGAAGACTCGATATTTGTATTAAATGCACAGAACTTGCATATCACTTTACACTGAGGAATTGCTACAGGTTCAGATACATATTAGAATCATTCTGAGTTACCAAAATAGTAATGGAAAAAGATGAGGGAAGATGAAATAGGCTAGGAGAACAAGAATTTGATCTTTTAGGGACGTATGTCCAAAGCACAAATAAATACAGATTACATAGAGACTTAAAAAAATAGTCAACAAATGATATAAAAGATATAAAATTTGGTAAGTAGCAAAAACGTTTATTTGGTTGGGAGAGTTGTCCAATTTTTTTCTTTGTCTCCCCCATTACTTCGTGATTATATTAGGAATATATATATATATATATATATATATATATATATATATATATATAATATGAATTTTAGTAATATTCTCTATTAGTTTTCCATATGAACTTTTAATTAAGTTTTAATATATCTGTCCTCTCTATTTCCTCACTTTGTTCTTTCTTCTTTTTTTAAATTTTTTATTATTATTTTCTTTATTTACATTTCAAGTGCTATCCCGAAAGTTCCCTACACCCCACCCCCACCCCTGCTTCCCTACCCACCCACTCCCACTACTTGGCCCAGGCATTCCCTTGTGCTGGGTCATATAAAGTTTGCAAGACCAAGGGGCCTCTCCTCCCAGTGATGGCCGATTAGGCCATCTTCTGCTACATATGCAGCTAGAGACACAAGCTCAGGGGGTACTGGTTAGTTCATATTGTTGTTCCACCTACAGGGTTGCAGCCCCCTTCAGCTCCTTGGGTACTTTCTCTAGCTCTTCCATTGGGGGCCCTGTGTTCCATCCAATAGCTGCCTGTGAGCATCCACTTCGGTGTTTGCCAGGCTCTGGCATAGCCTCACAAGAGTCTTCTCAAGTATATCCATCTCTTCATGTTTTATTTTCCCTTCATGTTTTATTTATCCTTCCCAAATACCTGTACCCACTTACTCTATACATAACTTCTGTAATTAAATGAGTTTTAGTTTTCTTATTGAAGACTTAAGACCTAAGATCCACATCTAAGTCATTAGGTACTCTATTTTTTCTCCTGGAAATGGGTAACCTCACTTATAATGAGTTTTTTTTTCCTAGCTCCATCTATTGACTTGAAAACTTCATGTCTTCATATTTTTAGATGTCATAGTAATAATATTCCAGGATGTAGATTTTCTTTATTCATTAATTCATTGAAAAACATATAGGTTGTTTATAATTTCTGAATATTTTGACGATATTCTTCACCATGATTGAACAAGTTTCTCTACTTTAAAATAAAGCATACTTTGGTCATGAGCTCTGGTGTAGAATAGCTCGATCTTGGGGCAGAGCTATTCTCAGCTTCCTGAGAAGACAAAACACTGGTTTTTTCAGTGGCTGTCCAAGTTTGGACTCCCATCAGCAGTGGACATATGGTCATTTTATTTCAAACAATTACCTGCATGAGTTGTCATTTTTTACTTTTTTGAAAAGTGTAAGTGGTGGGATAGGATGAAATTTCAGTGAAGTTTTGATTTGCATGTCACTCATGGTTAAGTATGGTGAGCATTTGTTTAAGTGTTTTTATAGCCATTTGAGTTTTCTCTTTGAGAACTCTGTTTAGATCTGTACTTCCCTTTTAAATTATTTTTTTCCTTCATGTCTGGCTTTTTAACTTTTTATACATCTTAGATATTAACTCTATCAAATGTGTACCTGGTAAAAATTCATTCTAAAAATTGTAGTGTCATTTGCTGTTTCAGTTTAATGAGTTCCCATTTATTATTTGTTGTTCTTAGTGCTTGTGCTAGTGGTGTCTGATTCAGAAAGTCTTTTTCTGAGTGAGTGGATTCAAGATGATTTCTCACTTTTTCTATCAAACTCTGTGTAACTGGGCTTATAGTGAGGTCTTAGATCTACTTGTAGTTAAGTTTTGTGATAGGTGATAAGTATTGATACATTTACTTTCTTCTATGTGCAACCATCCACTTTAAATAGTACTATTCGTTAAAAATATTGTTTCTTTCAATGTGTATTTATGGTATTATCATAAAACATGTGTTCATATGCATATGAATTGCATATGTCTGAGTGTTCAATTCAATTCAAATGACAAATGTGTCTGGTTTTGTTCTAACACCATGATGGTTTTGCTACTATAATTCTCTAGTGCAATGTAAGAAGGAGATCAGTGATGCTCCCAACAGTCCTTTCATTATTCAAGAGTGTTAGATCTATCCTAAATTTTTGTGTTTCCATTTGTAGCTGAAAATTATCCTTTCAAGATCCATGCAGAAGTGTTTTGAGAATTTAAATATGTAGATTCCAATTGGTAGGACAGTCATTTTTGCTATGTTAAATCTACCAATCGATGAACATGGGATATCTTTTTACCTTCTGATATATTCTCTGGTTTCTTTCTTCAATGTCTTAAAAATTTTATCATGCTTGTCTTTCACTTGCTTTGTTAGAGTTACAACAAAGAGTTTATATTATTTGAGGCTAGTATGAAATATATTATTTATCTGAGGTCTTACTTAATCCATTTGATATTCGTGTGTAAAAGGGCTGGTATTTTTTTTTTTTGCTTAATTTTATATTCAGCAACTTTAATGAAAGTGTTTATCAACTATGGGGTTTCCAAATTGTACTTTTTAGGGTTATATAATGCATACACTATTATATTATCTATAAAATAATGTGTACTTGAACTTAATTTTTTTCTGTATGTGTACATTTATCTGTACATTTTGTGCTTCAATTTATTATGGACAGTGATGAATTTCTTTTCTAGTCTAGTCATTTTGTGTTACATATACTTCTTGTACCTGTAATTCTTTAAGATAATTTTTTCTCTGATTTTCTTTAAAATATTTTCTATGCTATTGACCCGATTTTTTCCTTTCCCTACTACTAGTATTTTTATATTCTATTTTTTCATGATATCCAAAGTTCGTGGGTGTTATATTCCTGAATGCTATTAAGTTCAAATATTTCTTTGACTATATATCCATTTTTCCTATCTTGTCTTCGGCGCATGAGATTGGTTCTTCTATCTCTTATATTTTGCTGCATTCTTACCTCTGTGCTTCTTGTTCAACTTCATAAATTTTTAATTTCTGGTTTTCCCTCAGTTTAGATGTTTATTGATTCTATTTCACTTTTATGTCTTGAACTGTTTTCTTAATTTCACTCTGTTTGTTAGATTTCATTATTGGATTTCTTCATTTCTCTTTAAAGATCTTCAACATATTCAAAAGAGCTATTTTGAAGTACTTGTTTTGTGCTTTATCTACATTATCAAGGCTTATTTAATAGTGTCATTGACTCTAGAGGAGACTTATAGTCTTCAAAATTATTGATTACATTTTTATGTAAACATTTTTCAGATTGTTATGCTAGTTGGTGATGTATGGTTTAGTCAGAGCTGAGATAAGCCTGGAAGATTTGAATTATAGGTAAGTAGGGAGAGTAAAGATCTCCTAGGGAGAAGACTTGCAAGTGTGTTTCCAGGAATTGCCTAAGGGAGTTGGTGGGTGAAACAAAGGGGTTTTGCTTTTTTCTTAGCTTTTAGGATTCACATTTATATTTATTCCAATTTACTTTTTTTTCTTGGATATTTTCTTTATTTATATTTCAAATGTTTTCCCTTTTCCAAGTCTCCTCTTCAGAAATCCCCTGTCCCATCCCCCTCCCCTGCCCCTATGAGGGTACTCCCACACCCGCCCACTCCCATCCTTCAGCCCTGGCATTCCCCTATACTTGGACATCAAATACCCTCAGGCCCGGGGGTCTTTCCTTCCACTGATGTCCAACAAGGTCATCTTCTGCCACATATATGGCCAGTGCCATGGGTTGCTCCATGTGTATTCTTTGGTTGGAGGTTCAGTCACTAGGAGCTCCAGGGGGTCTGGCCTTTTCCCACTGTTGCTCCCTCCATGGGGATGCAAACACCCTCAGCTCCTTCAGTCCCTTTTCTAACTCTTCCAGCTTCATCCTCTGTGTTTGTCCTCAATGGCAGAGCCACTCAGGAGACAGTCATATCAGACTTTTATCAGCAAGCACTTCCTGGCATCCACCATGTCTGGGTTTGGTGGCTGTATATGGGATGGATCCCCAGGTGGGGGAGTCTCTGGATGGCCTTTGCTTCAGTCTCTTCTCCACACTTTGTCTCCATATTTCCTCCTGTGAGTATTTTATTACCCCTTCTAAATTTGGTCTTCCTTCTTCTTAGGCTTCATATGGTCTATGAATTGAATCTTGGGTATTCCAAACTTTTGGACTAATATCCACTTATCAGTGAGTACATACCATGTTTGTTCATTTATGGCTGAGTCACCTCACTCAGGATGATATTCTCAAGTTCCATCCATTTGTCTGCGAATTTCATGAAGTCTTTTTTTTGTGTGTGTGTGTGTCTGAGTAGTACTCCTTTCTGTATCCATTCCTCTGTTGAGGGACATCTGGGTTGTTTCTAGCTTGTAGCTATTATAAATATGGTTGCTATGAACATAGTGGAGCATGTGTCCTTATTAAATGTTGGAGCATCTTCTGAGTATATGCTCAGGAATGGTATAGCTAGGAACTCAGTAGTACTATGTCCAATTTTCTGAGGAACATCCAGATTGATTTCCAAAGTGGTTCTTTCTTCAGAGACTTGAAGATTTTGTCATACAGATGTTTCACTTTCTTAGTTAGAGTCACACCAATATATTTTATATTTATTTATTTATTTATTTATTTATTTATTATTAGATATTTTCTTTTTTACATTTCAAATGCTATCCCAAAGGTTCCCTATGCCCTCCCCCACCCCTGCACCCCTACCC
>NW_018391616.1:0-20440 GCF_900095145.1 Mus pahari
CAAACAAACAAACAAACAAAAAGACAACAAAAAGAGATTGAGGGGATACAAATTGGTAGAGAAGAAATAAAGGTATCAGAGAGTCAACAGAAAGAATGGAAACAGGCAACCTCGTGAGGTAGGAGGTTTTGGGGACTGTCCAGAATGCACCAGAGACGTGGGAGGTGAAAGATGAAATTCCCAATAGTAGGGAGAGGGTATTTATAGAGCCCATCTCCAGCAGGAAAATAGGGCTTCAAGTGAGGGAGGGGATTGCTATTCCACAGTGAAAACACTGACACATATTTGTTCTTGCCTGGATGAACTGCAGGGATGGATATGGGAGAAACCTGAGGAAAAGAAGGTCCAGTTACAGGCCCAAAGTGGGATCCAGCTCAAGGGGAAGTTCCAAGGGCTGAGACTGTTACTGAGGCTAGGGAGCACTCACAAAAAGGGACCTATCGTGACATCTTATATTTGCATTCAACCAATGAACAGAAGCTGCTGACCCCTGTGGTTGAATTAGGGAAAGACTGGGAGAAGATGAGCAGGCTGACATTCCTGTAGGAGGACCTGAAGTCTCAATTACTCTGGAGCCCTGAGATCTCTCAAACACTGGGCCACCAACCAGGCAGCATATGCCAGCTGATATGAGACCCCTAACACATATACAGCATAGGATTGCTGGGTCTGGTCAGAGAAGATGCACCTAACTCTCAAGAGATTGGATACCCTAGGGAACTTAGAGCTCTGGTTGGGTGAGGGGTCAGAGGTAGGGACATCCTCATGGAGACAGGGGTTGAGGAGGAGGTATGGGATATGGAACAGTCAGAGGGTGGACTGGGCAGAGGGGATAAAATCTGGAGTGTAAAAATAAAGGAATAAAACAGAAAAAAAAGAAAGAAAAAGAAAAACAGATACATCTACAAAAGGCTCCCATACCAAAGGTTAGGGGAACACTTAGGAAAAGGAAGTGGAAAGATTGAAAGAGCCAGAGGGTCAGGGAGTTTGCTGTGAGATTGTGTCTCCTAGTAACAACAGAAGCCATACCTATAAAGTTTCAACAATATTACTATTCAGATATTAGTTGAAAAAGGAAGACACCAATGAACATGACAAGCAGGATGGGCAAAAGACCATGAGGCTTTACATCTACAAAAAATACTATAGAGAATTGGGTAAGACTGGCAGCAGGAGAGATGCCTCTTTCTAGGGAAGACCACAGCAATTGAATGTCCACAGTGAAAAGGTTAGTTCTGAAAACGTAATACAATAATATTACATAGACTCAACAAGATAGATTTAGGAAACTCTCTCTCCTCTCTCTCTCTCTCTCTCTCTCTCTCTCTCTCTCTCTCTCTCTCTCTCTCTCTCTGTATGAATATATAAGTGTACACAAAAACGATTAATGGAAAAGGAGGGCATAAATGTGAAGAACAGAGATGTGTATTTGGAGGAAATTGGAAGGAGAGGGAAGGTGAAAATGCTGTAATTATAATTTAGTCTCACAAACAAACAAGGGGGAAAAAACAGAAGAAGCTGCAAGGCTGCAATAACATTTCTAGCAATATTTGAAAGGGACAATTTCTGTTCTGTGTAAAATTGTACCATATCTGAAACAGCTGCCATGGAGGAAAACGTAAGTAAACTCTACATGGAACATGATATCAAAATAATGTACAACTCATACACTTGTGCAGTTGTTTGTTGTTTAAAGAGAAGCACATTCCCTACAAATAAATCTGTTCTGTGTCTCAATCGGAGACATGAGAGAACCACAGGTCTGTAATGAGTTGCTGACCTGATGAGTCCTACAGCTGAACTTACCCCTTGCTGATTTGCATGTACCCAAAGCACAGCCCACTGACATGGGGGCTTCTTTTCTTTATAGTCCAGTCACACTCTGTGCTGGAGTCAGTCTCACACTGATCACACACAGACATGAGTGTGCCCACACAGGTCCTGGGGCTGCTGTTGCTGTGGCTTACAGGTAAGGAAGACAGCACTGGAAATTTATTCAGCTGGGTGTAGTCCTTGGTCTCAGTGAAAATGCTCTTGCAACAGAATCAATCATGTCGGGGTTTGTTCTCAAATTTTCAATTATAGATGCCAGATGTGACATCCAGATGACGCAGTCTCCAGCTCTAGCTGCATCTGTGGGAGAAACTGTCACCATCTCATGTCAAGCCAGTAAGGACATTTACAACAATTTAGCATGGTATCAACAGAAACAAGGGAAATCTCCTCAGCTCCTGATCTATGGTGCAAACAGCTTGGTAGATGGTGTCCCATCAAGGTTCAGTGGCAGTGGATCTGGGACACAGTATTCAATGAAGATCAACAGCATGCAGCCTGGAGATGCTGCAACTTATTTCTGTCAACAATATTATGAGTTTCCTCCCACAGTGATTCAAGCCATGACATAAACCACCCAGGAAGCAGAAGTGAGAGCACAGGCTGCTCCAACTGCTCCTCATGACCTCTGCAGCTGCTGAGCTGCTGAGAGTGCTTCTCTTTGCCAGGGTCTAAATGCCAACGTGATGTTTTCATCCAGGGATCAGAGAAACTTGTCTATGTCACCCATCTCTGTCCTTTTCTCAAGGCCTAGTATCCAAACAAGGGAATGCTTCTTATATCTTAGAAAACAAAACAAAATGAACAACAACAAAGAAACAATCAAAAACACTGTTCCTGAGTAGCAGTTATGAAACAGCTAGGATTTATTCTGCAGGGCTGTCAACACACACACACACACACACACACACACACTTTCCATGGTAGAGCTATTTAGGCAAGAAAATTTTTATCTATTTATAGAATTTATACCTGAGAAAGAACTCTGGGGAGTTCATTAAGAACACTGGCTGTTCTTCCAGAGGATCTGGGTTTGAGTCTCAACACCCACAGAATTCCTAGCTTTTGGTACTCAAGTTCGAGGATTTTTAAACCACTCTTCTGTTCTATAGAATCCTGCCAGTGTCAAGGAAGATAAGCAAACTGTGAAGAGGTGAGAAAGAAAACTCAGTCTAAATTGACTTCATTAAGCTAGATCTGACTTGGAGAGTCTGGTGACAGATAGCCTATTCCCAACCAATTTACACATGACGTAGTTTGGAAAAAGGTTTCCTGGTATAATACAGTCTCTGGTATACGAAGAAGTGTAATTACATAGAAACTCAATCTAGGGTACATGTCCTGTCTTTCAAGAAAGTGAGTTTTAGAGCTGGGCTACCTGTACTACCTTATGAGCTGAAGGAAGGGTCTGGCATGTTCTTAATTATGTCAATAATATGGATGTCATTTGTGCTATTAGCCATCTAATCCTGGCTGTTAAGAATTGGGAGAGTCCCTGACTATAGAAATAATATAAGGCTAATTTAAACTATTAGGTATTTCTGGACCTTTTTCAAACCAAGGACAAACATAAAAAACAAACAAACAAGACAAAATGAAACAAAAAACTGTATTAAAGACTGGTCATTAAAATTTTGTGATTTGAACTTAAGGCTTTTAAGTTAAGATTTGGATCTTCCTCTGGACCTGGAGTTCCAAATAGTTGTGATCCACCATGTGGGTACTGGGAACCAAACCTGGACTTTCTACATGATTAACAAGTGCTCTAAACTACTGAGCCATGTCTCCAGTTCCCTTTCACCACGGCCTTCTCCTTTTGCTTTCCTTCTCCACCACCACATTCTCCTGTTCCTCCTTCTCTTCTTCTTGTGAGTTACTGCTCATCATTTTTTTTTTGTCTTTATATCACAGTCAGCTTATACCTGATCACTTGGCTTTGTCTCTATTGCGTCTGAGCATTTTCTTTGCTCTGTTGTTGTGCCTGACACACTCATGCTTCAACACAATCTTCTCTGAAATTTTAGCCTTTTCACAAGTTAGACTTAGATAGCTGCCATACCCTCTCTGTTGCCTGTCAGAGGTTATTTACCCTGCGGTAAAATTCAAGTCAGAGGTTTTTTTTTTTTTTTTTTTTTTTTTTTGGTTTTTCGAGACAGGGTTTCTCTGTATAGCCCTGGTTATTCTGGAACTCACTTTGTAGACCAGGCTGGCCTCGAACTCAGAAATCTGCCTGCCTCTGCCTTCCAAGTGCTGGGATTAAAGGCGAGCATCACCACTGCCTGGCTCAGACAGAGGGTTTTTGCAATTCATATACTGTGTCACATTGTGGGGCTGATGCTTACCACGTTTCTTGCAGAAAATTTGGCAGCTCTTAGAAACGTTCACCATATTTTCATGAGCAGTATCAGAACAGAAAGATAGCATTTAAATTTATTTATGTTTTCCTTTGAGGCAGGGTCTTAAGGCATTTCAGGATGGCCTCTAACACTATGTAGCTAAAGATGACCTTGTGATTTGCCTCTCTTGCTTCAACTTCTCAAGTACTAAGATTCTAGTGTCACATCTAGCTTTATGCAGCACTAAGGATGGAACCAGGGCCTCATGAATACTAGATAACTTTTCTACCCTCTGAGCTCCCACAAGTGTGATAAACTGAAGAATACTACACTACAAGGATATATACACATACATACATACATACATTAAGCAAAACATATGCAGGAATAGAAACAATCTAGAGGGGTATACTATATTTTTTGAGACAAGATTTTACTATGTAATTGTAGCTGTCCTAAAACTCACTCTAGAACAGGCTGTCCTCAAAGTCAGAGATCTGCCTGTTTCTGCTTCCAAGTGCTGGGATTAAAATGCTGTGTCACCAATGGTTGGATTATTTCTTAACTTTTAAAAGATTTATTATTTTTTAATTAATATGTTTTACACTTCATAATTCATCCCACCCTCCCCCCATTCACCCTCTGAGTGTTCCACATCCCATACCTCTTCCCCATCCCCCAGTCTCCATGTGGATGTCCAGATCTCCTGCCCTACCTGACCTCTAAACTTCCTGGGGCCTCCAGTCTCTTGAGGGCTAGGTGCATCATCTCTGAATGATCACAGACCTGGCAGTCCTCTACTGTATGTGTGTTGGGGGCCTCATATCAGCTGGTGTATGCTACCTGTTTGGTGGTCCATTGTTTGTTCAGATCTTGGGAGTCCAGGTTGATTGAGACCGCTGGTTCTCTTACAGGATCACCCTCCTCCTCAGCTTCTTTCAGTTCTTCCTAATTCAACAACAGGGATCAGCTGCTTCTGTCTATTAGTTGGGTGCAAATATCTGTATATGACTCTTTCAGCTGCTTGTTGGGTCTTTCAGAGGGCAGTCATGATAGGTCCCTTTTTGTGAGTGCTCCATAGCTTCAGTAATAGTGTCAGGCCTTAGCACTTCCCATTGAGCTGGATCCCACTTTGGGCCTGTCTCTGGACCTTCTTTTCCTCAGGCTCCTCCTCTCCATTTCCATCCCTGTAATTCTTTCAGACAGAAACAATTACGGGTAAGAGTTGTAACTGTGGGATGGCCACCTTCTTCCTCATTTGATGTCCTGTCTTCCTGCTGGAGGTGGGCTCTATAAGTTCCCTCTCCCTACTGTCTGGTATTACATCTAAGGTTCTTTCCTTTGAGTTCTGAGTGTGTCTCACCCCCCAGGTCTCAGGTGCATTCTGGAGGGTCCCCCCAACCTCCTATCTCCCTAGGTTGCCTGTTTCCATTCTTTCTTATCTTCACTAACCCTGCATCTGATAGGGGGCTAATATTCAAAACATATAAACATATAATTCAAGAAGCTAATCACCAAAAACAAACAAACAAATCAAAAAAATGGGATATAGAACTAAAACAAGATTTCACAACTGAGGAATCTCGAATGGCTGAGAAGCACCTAAAGAAATATGTAAGTCCTTAGTGATCAGAGAAATGCAAATCAAAATGACCCTGAGATTCCACCTCACACCAATTAGAATGGCTAAGATCAAATTCTCAGGTGACAACATACACTGGAGAGGATGTGGAGAAAGAGGAACACTCCTTCATTGCTGGTGGGATTGCAAACTGGTACAACCCACAAAATACCCAATGTACAGTCAACAGAACTCAAAAAGATCATCAAGCTGAAGGACCCAAGAGAGGACACTTCAGTCCCACTTGGCAGGGAGAAGAAAGCAATCACAAGTGTGGAGGGGGAGAGGGACCTAGGAGGGAAAGTGGATGGGAAGTGGAGAGGGGAGTGGGGAGGAGATGACAACCTGATCTGATACTGGGTAAGGGAAAGAGTTTTTATTTTTAAAGATGTGATGTCTTTAAAATTCAGGAGAATTTTAATAATATATTTAAAAACACTTTTTCTACTAGGTAACAGCATATTTAAAAGTACCTAAGAAATAATCATAGAAAATCCTGAAACATAAAACAAGTGAAATGTCTCATGAAACATGTAAGCATGAAATATTATAATATATATTGGAATATAATATAAGCATGAAAGCTTATATTGAAACTAATAGAGTAAATGAGAAAAATATGAACAATATTAACAGATACTTTTTACTATGATTTTGTAAGACCATCTGATGGAACAGATTCTCAGGCTTTACCAAATATAATATGAGTTGAAAACTTCCAAATAATTTAATTCTTACTTATTGCAAAATTTGTTTAATTGGACTCTAAGAAAATTTGAGAGACATGCAAATATATTTTCATTACATGAACACCATATTTTACAGAAGAAATGTTCTATTAACAACTTTTCTTTAATAGTGTAAGGGATTGGTGATTGCCCATGGGAAGTGTCTTTAGTTGGGCTAGTTATAGCTAGGATGTTCCCTCAGCCTCTGGTCCATCTCCTGTCCCTACATTTCTTGTAGGCAGAATAAGTATTGGTTTGAAAAAATTGTGAGTGTGTTGGTGTCTCTAACACTTCATGGTTCCTACATGGCTACAGGAGGTGGCCTCTTCAGGTTCCACATCACCACTTCTGAATCCCAGCTAAGATCACCCTATTGATTCTTGGTTATCCGCCCTATCCCAGGTCTCTGGCACATCTTTGAGATGCTCTATCTCCCACCTCCCCAACCCTGCTAGTTACAGATTTCCATTTGGCCATCTCTCCTGTCCCTCCCACACCTGATTGTGAACTCCCCATTCCCTCCCTCATCCATCCTCACACCCAGTTTCTTTCCTTCATCTCCCTCCTACAACTATTTTATTCTGCTTTGTAAGTAAGATTCAAGCAGCCTTGCTTGGACTTCCCTTCTTTATCTAGCTTCTTTGCATCTATGGTCAATAGCATGGATATCCTGTATTATATGGATCATATAACTATAATGGATCATATAATTATAATCATCCTGTATTATATATGTATCATATATCCACTTATGAGTGAGTACATACCAACCTGAAGGACCTGGAGGCATTTGCAACCCCATAGGAAGACCAACCATATCAACCAACCAGAGCTCCCAGGGTCTAAACTGAGGAGTACATATGGAGGGACCCATGGCTCCAGCCTTATATGTAGCAGAGGATGGCATTGTCTGGCATTGGTGGGAGAAAAAGCCCTTGGTCTTGTGTAAACTCGATACCTCAGCGTAGGGGAATGTGAGGGTGAGGAGGCAGGAGTGGGTGGGTGGGTGGTTGGCGGCACACCCTCATAGAAGCAGGAGGAGGGGGATGGGGTAGGGAGTTCCTCTGAAGGGAAATCAGGAAAGGGGATAACATTTGAAATGTAAATAAATAAAATATCCAGTTTAAAAAAAGGAAAATTTTAGGACGATTATGTTTGAAGGCACGAATGCCAGGGAAAAAAATAAACATTTAAATGAGAAGCATGACAATTTTGGGTTAAAAGGCCCAAATATTGTTTTAGGTATTCTTATTAGGGAGAACAAGCATTTAAACAAAGAATTCTGAGCATTTTTGAGTTAGGGGTTTTAGTTTACTGATAAGCTGCCATTATAAAACTTTAGGTGATTTTTATCTGAAAATTACTCTGGGATTTATCTTATTTGAAATTACACAGTTTGCTTTCCTTAATAATGATATGTCATGCATATTTATCAATAACAGGAAAATATTTCAGGAAATAAATCTCATGATTATTTTTTGATCTCTCTGAACTACACAATTAGTCATCACCTACACTTAAGATTTTCCCAGAATCCTTTCATTCTTCATGACCCTGTATTGGCAAGACTCCATCAGAGACTGCCTTAGAGAAATCACTCTATTCATTTGCAGCTATGTGTGCTTTTGACATACAATGATTGTGTTATTTCCTTTAATTGAATCTGAATATCTGGACTTGCTATTTACCTCCAGCATAGACAGCTCAAGGAATCTTACAGACACATCTCCATTCTCATGAAACTGATGATTGTTGTCCATTTTGTATATCCACTAACTGAACAATTTTCTTCAAAGGTTACCACAAGGGTTGCCATGGTATAATATTATCACCTGTTTAAGGTACCAGAAAACAATATATGCCTAGATAACACATATAGCTCCATTTCATAACCTAAATACCCTGGACAACTATATTTTCTTGGTACTCAAAATTTGTATTAATCATTTATGATTGGATATAAGGATGTGGAAGTGATTACCCACTTTGTTTTTATACTCACGTATATACCTGCCCATGCAAAATAAGAAGCAAACTAAAGTTTGTAAGTCTAATACTAAAGCTAACGATTATATATTAAGAATGACCACGCAGACACAATTGCATATGTCAGCAAGATTTTGCCGACAGGACTCTGATATAGCTGACTCTTGTGAGGCTATGCCAGTGCCTGGTGAATACAGAAATGGATGCTCAGAGTCATCTATTGGATGGAATACAGGGCCCCCAATGGAGGAGCTAGATAAAGTACCCAAGGAGCTGAAGGGGTCTGTAACCTATAGGAGGAATAGCAATATGAACTAACCAGTACCCCCTGAGCTCGTGTCTCTAGCTGCATATGTAGCAGAAGATGGCCTAATCGGCCATCATTGGGAAGAGAGGCCATTGGCCTTGCAAAGATTATATGCTCCAATACAGGGGAATACCAGGGCCAGGAAGCAGGAGTGGGTGGGTTGGAGAGCAGGGTGGGGGGAGGGTATAAGGGACTTTTGGGATAGCATTTGAATTGTAAATAAAGAAAATATCTAATAAAAAACTTGAAGAAAAAAAAGAATGATCACTGCTGAGTACAACCAAACTATAACACTTGACAAATCTAGCATCCTAAGTGTTGGCAATTCAAACACTTACTGAATAAAATTCTACATGCCAACCAAGACTTCATGGTCTGGGAGCAAAGAACAATTTGTGATGATAAAAGGGGTTGAATTACAATATTAATGCTCGATATTGTAAGTCTTTAATAAGGACTTTTTCCAGATCCATACACAGTCACTGTAAACATACTCTATTTTGGTTATATGAACCCATTGAAATGCCTCTGGCTTTAGAAGGTAAACCCATCAAAATGAACTCTCCCGATTTAAATCTCTCAGAATACTATTCTTTTAGATAGTGTAACAAATTAATTGCTGTTCTACATTGCATACAGAGAGCCTTCCTAACACTCTGAATTCACACTGGGTTGTCGGAAATGATAGATGTAATACCTCTTTTTCATTTGTAACAGTGTAAAGTAACATTTTGAAATTCAAACTTCTATGTGTCAATGTTAGACCCATGCACTTTTTAAAGTTTATGTTCAAAATCTGTGGAAGAAAAATGTCTTAATAAGACCCCCACCTTTTGCATCTATTTTTCATTAATTCTAATTAGCACTATAACGTAATATAGTGTGAGGGTTTATAAAATATTCAGATGACAAAATATCAATCAATTCATTTTGTAGAGTGACAAATGCTGATGGAAACAACACAATTATGAACCAAGACAAAGGATCAGAGTTGCTGTCCTTTCCAGATGACTCTAGGTATATAACAAAAACCTGAATTATATTGTACTCACTGCTAAATCCTTTATGTGAAGAAGCATCCACAGATGTCTGTCAACTACAAACACTGTATCAAGTGGCCAGGAAAGGGAGACATAACATAGGCAGAGAAGGGCAAAATGGGTTGTTCTGACCGTCTCAGTACTTAAAACAATATTAGGCCAGTATCATTTACACAGATATGTCTTTTATCTGGTGTCCCTGCCTCTTAAAGTATCCTTCCATGTCCTGTGGCATGCTCAGCATACACGAGGGGAAATAAAATGTGAAGATACTGTCTTTATCACTGATCATCAGAGTACCCCTCTGGATTGGTCAAAGCAAAAAAGCAGATGGTGGTACACAAATACAAACTTTTCAATAAATGTATGGAAATGATGAGTCATGGGAATATTTTGGGTGTTTAAATCTGAAAATTAAAAAATAACGTATTTTCCCTTTTCTGTACTAATTTTTCATGAATTATTTTAGACATAATCGGTGACATTGTGTTGACCCAGTCTCCAACATTCCTGCTGTAACTCCAGGGAAAAAAAGTGACTATGCACAGTCTGCCTGGGTATTGGCATAATATAGTGGTAGATCTGCCCAATCTAGGCACACAGCATGTATTCATGTGAATTGAGTCATGTTTTCCTTGCCTGAGCTTATTTGGCATAGAGAGATTTATCACAACAAAATGGAGCCCAACATATTGATTTGAATTCAACTAACCTGAGATAAAAATTCACTGCACCATCCACCCACCCCCTGAACCCCTGAAAGGGGCTTGAGCAGTGACCTAGGCTGTAGCAATATGGATTCCAAGCTGACTGGGTGTGAGCGGCCTACAGAAAACAGCAGCCACCAAACCTAGATACTAATGTTCATGGCAGCAAGATTCTGCTGAAGGGACCCTGATATTGCGGCCTCTTGTGAGGCTATGCCAGTGCCTGGCAAACACAGAAGTGGATGCTCACAGTCAGCTATTGGATGGAACACAGGGTCCCCAATGGAAGAGCTAGAGAAAGTACCCAAGGAGCTGAAGGGGGCTGCAACCCTATAGGTGGAACAACAATATGAACTAACCAGTACCCCCTGAGCTTGTGTCTCTAGCTGCATATGTAGCAGAAGATGGCCTAATCGGCCATCANTGGGAATAGAGGCCCCTTGGTCTTGCAAACTTTATATGACCCAGCACAAGGCAAGGCCTGGGCCAAGTAGTGGGAGTGGGTGGGTAGGGGAGCAGAGGTGGGGGGAGAGGTATAGGAAACTTTCGGGATAGCATTTGAAATGTAAATAAAGAAAATAAAATTAAAAAAAAAAGAAATGTAAATAAAGAAAAGATTCAATTAAAAAAAAAAAAGAAAACAACAGAAAGGCATCTACACAGCCTTTCTGTGTTTGTTTCCCTGTATCCTTCACTCTCCACACTGCCTCCCCCACCTCCAAACATGGACACAGACAACTTGGATCTTCTTACACTCAGCTTCTCCCCATGAATAAAGAATTGGGAAACAAAGGTTCAAAGGGCTCCAGACCAGGTAACTCATTGATGTAAAGAGAGAAATATGACCTTTTGATACTTAAAGATGGTATAAATGTATATTGCTCTAATAAGTCTTACAGGATACTCATATTCTGTCTAATGTGGGCTCCACAGGAATTTTGCGTCTAAATCCTGGGTTGACAAGGTGCCTCTTATAATTAAGTATAGTACTTAAAGATGGGAAATTTTGCCTGTGGTTTGGAACTAGATAGGGATTATTAGTCACTGACTCAGAGTAGAGAGAGCAGTGATAATCACCTGCTTTGAACAGGTATTAATTAATAGAAGGCTGTGGTTCCTGGTAGAGAGCATGCCAGATAGATGATATAATAGGTATTAATAAAATATCTGTGGCTCCTGGTAGAGAGCACAACAGATAGAAGGTGTAACAGGATGGCTGCTCTAGGCAGGGGGCTTAACAATTAAAAACTATCTGCTTCCTATATACAGATAATAGTGGAAGTTTGAATTAGTTGCTTTAAAGATGGTATAAAGATATATTGCTTTAATAAGTCTTACAGGATACTCAAATTCTGTCTAATGTGGGCTCCATGGGAATTTTGCATTTAAATTTTGGTTTGACAGGCTGTCTCTTATAAGCAGGTATAGAAAGAAAAGGGAAAAAAAAGGAAAAGAGGGAAGAGGAAAGGAGAGGGGAAAGGAGGGGAGGGGAGGGAAGAGGAGAGGAGAGGAGAGGAGAGGAGAGGAAAGGGAAATAGAAGTGTGAATCAATTGTTTTAAAGATGAAGTCTGCAGGAGACTCATATTTTGACTAACAGGGGATCCACGGGAATTTCGGGTTAATATCCTGACATGTCAAATTAGAAAGGCCTATTAGGCTAAAATGTGTGTGATTTTGAGTATTGTGGTTGTTTTATTATTCCCCTGGGACAGAGGACAAGCTACAGGTTTCCCTGGTTACCATCTGAAGGATATGCTGATTTGGGGAAAAAGGTTTTGTCTTTGTGTTTTTGGAAAAGGTGATTAAGGTATTTATACCTTCCAGAGTTATATGGATCAGACTTGGTAGAGGGAGACCCCCTGAGAACTAGATTCCAGAGAATCAAACAAAAAAGTTATCTTGCTGATACTAAAATTTTGTTTTGAGATTTATATATTACAGAATATACAGCCTTGGTGAATTTCATCATCAGACATGCTGAACTGACCTGCCTGAATTCCTGATGTCTTGGTTTTTCATCTGGATCTAGTAAGGACACAGACATCAGAGACTAACACAATCATTGGTGGGGCTTTCTTAAGGTCAACTAACTCCCCCATTTCCTTACCCTTCCCCCTCCCTTCAAAAATATCTCAATGCCCATAATCTGCTTGAAGAAATTATGAAGATTTGTTGTCCCAGTTCCCTAAGCTTTGGGGCTGCGGGGCTCATAATTGTAGGTTGTCTTTGATACTAAAAATTTTGAAGTACAAGGCTTAGACCCAGCCCTTCAAATGCTGTTATGATAAACAGATCTAAATTGTTTAAACCTGTGAGTTAAGGGTCAAATAGGAAATTCATGGCTCTGAATTTATTGTTAGGGCATTTTCAGTTATTTTAATCAGAAATGGCTGAGAGTAGGTAACAGGCAATAGTCCAGATTACTTCATGTAGTTGGTTTTCCAAAACATCAGAAGTTCACAGAATGTGACATTTAATGTTATTTATTCTCTTGTTATTGAGACCATTTTGCTCCTGACAGCTTTCCCTGTCTTGGATTCAAAGAAGACAATGAGCATCTTTGAGTTACTCTCAGTGGTGGTGAAACTGCCACTAGGCAATTGCCTCACTTTGCCTACAGACATAATACTGTCCAAAGAAAGGACACAATTACATGTTAGGGCAGTTTGATTCTGGTGAGACAGAGTAGGCTAGTCCTTAGTATTCCTGTTTCTGTAAGTCTGTCAGATGACCCTGGCCAGTAGGCTGAAGACTGATCCTCCAACCTATTGAAGGGATTGTCCAAGTGACCAGTAGTCTCGATAAATCATCTAAGTAAGCTCTGTTAGGCTTCCTATATATTTTCAGCTAATATCAGTCGTTCTTGGATTTCTGATGGGGTTGAAAAACTACATAGTCTCCTAGACAACCCAGGCTTTTCACTTTGAGAGGAACAGATTTGAGGGATGGTTTTCAGCTGGCATTCATTCTAAAGCCAAGACATAGCCAGGTGCAGAAGTAAGTAAGTAAGGATAGATCTTTAAGTAAGGATAGATGACAGAGGTTTTTATTTAATTAAGAATGATGATGGACTGGGTGTTAGGTCTCTTGTACTTTATAAATTACAAAATAATAATAGTTATGTTCAATTATATCTGAGATAAAATAGTCTTTTAATTGGACAGACAGGAGGAAATGTTTTGGATAGCCCTGGGGCTAATTATATTTGATGTTAATTCCATTCTCCTGTGAGTGGTTGTGACCAAGAAATGAGTCAGCACTCAGGTGATTTCCTGTAAACCTGCTTCCCACCTTAACTTGTAAAATAAAGAAGAGCTGATGATTGGGTAGATAAAAGGGAAGGTGGAGTGGAAGGTGAGGAGAAGGAAGGAGAGGACACAGAAGAGGAGGAAGAAGAAAGGTGGAGCAGAAGCACATGGCCTAGAGAAACTACAAATTCTAAGGGGTGTCATAGATGAAGAAGATGATAGTTTAGTGGTAGATCTGCCCAATCTAGGCACAGAGCATGTACTCATATAAATTGAGTCGTGTTTTCATGGCTGGGGTTATTTGTGATGGAGAGATTTACTGCAACAGCATAATGTGACACGGGAACCAGAAATCAAATCAAAACAAATCAAAACAAAAATAAACAAAAACAGGCTCCAATTTCCCACACCAGTTATGTTTCTCTGAGTGTTTCTTGGTCTCCCCTAGTTTTAGTGACAGTAGGTCAGAGACAGACAAATTTCACCTTTGCCATCAGCAGCCTCCAGTGTGAAGATGCTTCAACCTGCTCCTGTCAACAAGTAAACAGTTTGCCTCTCATGTGGATATGGATCAGAGCATAAACCACGTTAGGAAGCAGAAATATGCGATTTCGTTGCCGCAGCTCCTTCTTGTGGTATCTTCATCTGATTTAGAGTTTTTCTCAGACTGATGGCATATTATGTCTTCAGTTTATAAAAATATTTGGCAGTAAGGGAACATGAAAAGTTTTCCTGCATCTGAACTCTATTTACCTTATCACCAGAATTTCAGACATGACAGTAGCTGTCCTGGTTTGACTGAGAGTCACCTGCTCTGTGAACCAACTGAGAAACCAAGGTATCCTGACCTGGGTAGGAAAAGATCTGGTGAAACAATGTGAAAGACTATTTATACCTTTTCATTTGATAAAGTTGTCTATAAGGAAAATAGACACAAATGTCTGTATAGTGAGTTGAAAAAGCAAGAATGCTGCAATCCACAGGGACAGTTTATAGCTGGAATAAGGAATAATCTTAAATCAAATATGTCCATGTCCAGTAATAGTGTAGAGTTTCAACTGAAGAACAAATGTCTCCTAGAAAGGTATTCTGCATCAATATTGTACATTAAAAGACAGTTGAAGTTAGTTAATTGAAAAAAAAAAAGAATGGATTATTTCAGTGTGTGTGTGTGTGTGTGTGTGTGTGTGTTTATTTAGGGAAGGTTGGAGATGAGTGTTCATATGAAAGTTGTTGGTAGAGAGGTTTGAATATGGGTGAAATAAAGTGAAGGAAATTATCAATGAACTCATAAAAATATTATAATTAAATTTGAAATAATCCTGAAAACAAAAGGTCCAGGGTCTTAGTATTAACATTAAAAAACATATACCTTTTATAAAATATGTATTATATGAGTGACTGTATGTGTGAGTGTGTTGTGAGTGTGTTAGTGTGTGTGTGTGTGTGTGTGTGTGTGTGAATGCCTGCCTATATACTGTATAAAGTAGCACCTGAATATGAGAGCAAACTTTTATTTTTGTCTGGTTTTGCATAACCTCATCTTATATTATAGTTTCCACAGATATCATTTTCCAAGGAATTCCATGATATTTTTTTCTTTACAATGAAATAAATCCCTGTGGTGTGTATGTGCTATGTTTTATTTTATTCACTCATGTTTAGGGATATCTATGCTAGTTGCATTTCTTAACTTTCATGAATAGGCCAACAATAAGCAGAGGTATGCAAATATCTAAGAGATAAGGTATAGAGATCTTTTAGTACATGCCCAAAAATACAAAGTCATAATGGAATTATGCTTTTCATAGTTAAATATTCACATTTATTTCCATATTGACTGTACTAGGTTGCTCTCCAACCTGCTGAGAATAAGAGCTCATCTTTCCCCATATCTACATCAACATGTGTGATAATCCTTGATGGTAGTCATTTTAAATTGCATTTCTCTGATGACAGTGAATGATGGACACATAAAAATGTGTTTGCTATTAGTTACATATAATATACATTTTAAAAATGTATTATATTTATGTACATGCTTGTGTGTCTATGTGAATACATGCTATGTGTTTAAAAATATTTACAAATGCCAGAACATGGTGTTGGATTCCATCTCCTGAAGTTGGCAGTTCAGTTGATTATAGACCATTTACATGTGTGCTGAGAACCACACTTAGAGTCTATGAAAAAGTAGCAAATACTCTTGACTGCTGAGCCATTTTTATATTAGATAATAACAACTTCCCAAAGCTATGTTATATGATGTGATATTTTAATGACTAGTTTTATAATTCCATGCATACAGCTTGTAAAGTTTCTATATAAATTTATTTTTTATTATATTTATTTATTATGAATTGTTTTTTTCTTTAAATTCCAAATGTTTTCCCCCTTCCCAGTTCCCTGTCCAAGAGTTCTTTACATTATCACACTTAGCTTTATCACTTAGAGGGTGCTTCCACCACCACTCCCACCCATCCACTCCCTACCTCACTCTCCCCATTCTCCTTCCATAGAGCATCAAGTCTCTGTAGGTATAGGCATACTCTCTCCCAGTGAGGTCACATAAAGCAGTCCTCTGGTACATAGATTAACACCATGTGTAGGCTCTTTGGTTGGTTGGTAGCTTAATCTCTGGGAGCTTCCCAGTGTCCTGGTTGTTGATACTGCTGGTCTTCTTCTGGGGTTGCCATCTTCTTCAGCTCCTTGAATCCTCCCTTTTATGCAGCCACAGGGGTCCAGGACATCAGCCCAATTGCTGGCTCTAAGTATCTGTATCTGTCTCAGTCAGATGCTGGTAAAGGCTCTCAGAGGAAAGCCATGCTAGGTTACTATCTGCAAGTACAACATGGCATCAGTAATAGTGACAGGATTTGATGTCTGCCCATGGGATGGATCCCAAGTTCTTTTTATATAAATAGGTCACTGGATGGCCTTTTGTTCAATCTTTGCTTCATTTTGCCCCTAGAAATGCTGAGACACTTGTAAATTTACACATGTGGTACAGTATCAAGAAGGGTTTAGTCAAGAAGGGTTTTATTTTAAGACATATTGAGACTCTTTATCATGAGCTAAGTAATGTGAACACCAAGAAGAAAAGAGGACAAGGAAACAGGTAGACTAACTGCAGAACTTCACTCTCTACTCGTCCAAATCCAGTCACCCAGTCTCATCCCCATTTCTGTTGCAGATCAAAATCAGAAGCCTTCCCTCCTCCTCTGCCTGCATCTCTAGAGGTTCACACAGATTTTTCCTATAACCACCTCATCCCATTCATCCTGATATCACAGCCACCAATAAACACAGGTGTTTTAAAAAGAACCTTCCAGCAAAGCCTGCTGGGAAGCAAATAGACTGGTGAAGTAGGTAGGCTAACTGCAGATCCTTACTCATCCTTCTCTTCAAAATATATAACCTCCTAGTTTTATCCAGGTTCTGTAGTTGACTAGCTATTGTGGCCCTTCCTCACTCTGCCCCTATTCTCAGGCCTCTAAACAGACTTTTGTGGAGCATCCTTCATTCCTCCTGCCTGTGGACCCCTTCCCCCCTTCCTTCCTAGCTAATCCCCATTCCCTAAGTGTCAGCTCTAAATACCTTGAAGATATTTTTGATGGAAGGCCCATTGGCCACATTAATCAGGATCTCAAAGGAATTTCACACCAGGAAACACACAGCTTCCACATAAATATTTAGAACACGAAAAGGAAACTGAAACCAAGGAATAAAGCCTATAAAGACAATACCAGATATTAGAACTTAGAGATACAGTTTTTCCAATCCCAGATACTTAGGCAGCAGTGTAAAAATACAACCACTGACAGCTAGGACAACATGTCTTCACTAGATCTCACTAACCCTGTGGTATCAGGAGGCCCTTGGTATTGTAACATAGGTGAGGCATAAGACAAAACTCCCAAAATAGTCTTCATAAATATAACAGGGTATAAACAAATATAAACAGTGGAAAAAATGAATAAAACAGTTGAAGACCACAAATTAGAAACAGAAATAAGCTCACTGCCTGAGCTGGTAAGGGAGACATCTTTGCTCCGGTTCTCCCAGGCTCCAGTCTGCATTGGTGAGAGTGTGGACTACAGAAGCTACACAGTTTTGGGACAGACAGAAGCAATCTAGCTTGTGGGACAGAACCTGTTTCCAGCTCCAGACATCTGGGCATCTTCCCCACCAGAGGAAAGGTGGCCACCTGGGAGGGCTGTTGTCTACCAGAGCCAGTGAGAGAGACATATTGTGTCCAGGGTTCCTCAGAGTCTAGCCTGTGCAGGGCCTACATCTTCAGCCAAGAGGTAGATCTGAATGCCAGGCCTCTGTGCACCTTCCCTGCAAGAGGAGAGCTTGCCTGCGGAGAGTACTCTGACCACTGAGACTCAGGAGAGAGCTGAACTCCCAGGACTGCTGACAGAGGCTAACAGAATCACAGGAGGAACAAGCTTCAACCAGAGAAAACTGTAACAACTAACTCCAGAGATTCGCAGGTAGTGAAAGGCAAATGTAGGAATCTTACTAACAGAAATCAAGACCACTCACCATCATCAGAACCCAGCACTCCCAACTCAGTCAGTCTTGGATACCCCAACACCCCTGAAAAGCAAGACTCAGATTTAAAAGCATACCTCATGATGCTGGTAGAGGACTTTAAGAAGGGCATTAATAACTCACTTAAAGAAATACAGGAGAACGCTGCTAAAGAGGTAAAAGTTCTTAAAGACACACAGAAGAAAACAATCAAACAGGTCATGGAATTGAACGAAACCATCCAAGACCTAAAAAGGGAATTAGAAGCAATAAAGAAAACCCAAAGTGAAACAACTCTGGAGATAGAAACCCTAGGAAAGAAATCAGGAACCATAGATGTGAGCATCAGCAACAGAATACAAGAGATGGAAGAGAAATTTCAGGTGCAGAAGATTCCATAGAGAACATGAGCACAACAATCAAAGAAAATGCAAAATGCAAAAAGATCCCAACTCAAAACATCCAGGAAATCCAGGACACATGAGAAGACCAAACCTACGGACAATAGGAGAAGATGAGAATAAAGATTTGCAACTTAAGGTACCAGCAAATACCTTCAACAAAATTATGGAAGAAAACTTCCCAAACCTAAAGAAAGAGATGCTGATGAACATACAAAAAGCCTACAGAACCCCAAATAGACTGGACCANAAAAGAAATTCCTCCCAACACATAATAATCAGAACAACAAATGCACTAAATAAAGATAGAATAGTAAAAGCAGCAAGGGAAAAGGGTCAAGTAACATATAAATGCAGGCCTACTAGAATTACACCACACTTCTCAGCAGAGATTATGAAAGCCAGAAGGTCCTGGAGAGATGTTATGCAGACCCTAAGAGAATATAAATGCCAGTCCAGGCTACTATACAAACCAAAACTCTCAATTACCATAGATGGAGAAACCAAAGTATTCCATGATAAAACCAAATTCACACAATATCTATCCATGAATCCAGCCCTTCAAAGGACAACAAAGGGAAAACATCAACACAAGGAAACTACATCCTAGAAAAAGAAAGAAAGTTATCCTTCTACAAACCTAAAAGAAGACAGCTGCAAGAACAGAATCCCAACTTTAACAACAAAAATAACAGGAAGTAATTACTTTTCTTTAATTTCTCTTAACATCAATGAACTCAATTCCCCAATAAAGAGACATAGACTAATAGACTGGCTACACAAACAGGACAAAACATTTTACTGCTTACAGGAAACCCGCCTCAGGGAGAAAGACAGACACTACCTCAGAGTGAAAGCCTAGAAAACAATTTTCCATGCAAAGGGTCCGAAGAAACAAGCTGGAGTAGCCCTTCTAATATCAAATAAAATTGACTTCTAACCCAAAGTTATCAAAATAGACAAGGAGGGGCACTTCATACTCATCAAAGATAAAATCTACCCAGAGGAACTCTCAATTCTGAATATCTATGCTCCAAATAGAAGAGCAACCACATACATTAAAGAAACTTTAGTAAATCTCAAAGCACACATTGCATCTCACACAATAATAGTGGGAGACTTCAACACTGCACTCTCACCAATGGACAGATTCTGGAAACAGAAACTAAACAGAGACACATGAACACTATGAGAAGTTATGAAACAAATGGGTTTATTAGATATCTACAGAATATTTTATGGTAAAACAAAAGGATACACCTTCTTCTCCACCCCACATGGTACCTCCTCCAAAATTGACCATATAATTGGTCACAAAACAGGCCTCCACAGACACAAAAATATTGAAATTATCCCATGCATCCTATGAGATCACCACGGACTAAGGCTGATCTTCAATAACAGCATAAATAATAGAAAGACAACAATCACGTAGAAACTCAACAGCACTCTTCTCAATGATTCCTTGGTCAAGGATGAAATAAAGAAATCAAAGCCTTCTTAGAGTTTAATCAAAATGAAGCCACAGCATACCCAAACTTATGAGACACAATGAAGAGTAAAATTCATAGTCCTTAGTGCCTCTCAAAAGAAACTAGAGAGAGCATATAGTAGCACCCTTTCAGCACATCTAGCAGCCCTAGACCTAAAGGAAGCAAATTCACCCAAGAGGAGTAGAAGGCAGGAAATAATCAAA
>NW_018391616.1:23750-37450 GCF_900095145.1 Mus pahari
TAGATATGCACTCACTGATAAGTGGATATTAGCCCAGAGACTTAGAATACCCAAGATACAATTTGCAAAACACAAGAAAACTAAAAAGAAGGAAGAACAAAATGTGGATACTTCATTCCTCCTTAGAATAGGGAATAAAATAACCATAAAAGGATTTACAGAGACAAAGTTTTTAACTAAGACTAAAGGATGGACTATCCAGAGACTACCCCACTTCGGGATCCATCCTATCATCAGCCACCAAACCCAGACACTATTGCACATGCTAGAAAGATTCTGCTCAAAGCACCCTGATATGACAGCCTCTTATGAAGGTATGCCAGTACCTGACAAACACAGAAGTGGATTCTCACAGTCAGCTATTAGATGGAACACAGGGTCCCCAATGGAGGAGCTAGAGAAATACCCAAGGAGTGGAAGGGGTCTGCAACCCTATAGGTAGAACAACAATATGAACTAACCAGTACCCCCAGAGCTCGTGTCTCTAGCTGCATATATAGCAGAAGATGATGTACTCAGCCATCACTGGGAAGAGAGGTCCCTTGGTCTTGCAAACTTTATATGCCCCATAGAGGATAACACCAGGGTCAAGAAGTGCGAGTGAGTGGGTAGGGGAGCAGGGCGGGGAGAGGGTATAGGGGACATTAGTGATAGCATTTGAAATGTAAATGAAGAAAATATCTAATAAAATAATAGTAATAAAAGAAGAAATGGACATAATTATAAGTTAGAAAATTCACTTTGATTGATGCAACTTGGGTTTTGAAGTTCAGAGATAGAAATACCATGTGGAGCTCACTATTTCATATATGAACTAAATGGAAGGTTCAATCAGAAAGTTATTGGTTTGGGTGGAAAGAAAGCCAGAGCTCTGAGACAGCGAAGCACCTCCTTTGGGGCAGTGAAGCGTTGACCAGGGTTTTTCCAAACCTCACCATCAAAGTATCTGACAATATCTCTTCTTTCTTCTGTGAAAATTGCTAAACAAGTAGGTTCTACCTTTTAGAGTATTCTAAATCATCTATGAATAGAGAAATGTGTGTCTGTGTGGATGAAACTTGCATTTTCATTACCCTGCTTACTACCAGCACTCACTATAGGCATACATGGAAATATTATGGTGATACCTTTTAACATGTACAATTAAAATATGCTAATCAATTAGTCATGTGTTGTCTAAAGCCAAATGGTTTAGGCAAAATTGTTATAAAGCAAATCAAATTAATGTAGCTTGATTTTTTTTAATTGGGAAAATGTTAATTCTGCAAAATTTTACAAAGGAAGAAAATGTTAAACATTTTAGTCTAAAGAGTAAATTTATGATTTTCCTCAAAAAAAGAGAGAAAGAAACAGAAACAATGAAGAAATGTCAAAGTGAGGAAATTTTAGAATAAATATTTGGGAACTCGAACCTCAGAGATAAGACTTACCATCAAAATTCAAGAGAAGGATTAAAAGAATCTATGGTATTTAAAGCATGATACAAGTTGACAGGTCAAAGACTTTTTAAATACAAAAAATCATGCAGAAAGAATCCACAGAATCTGGAAAACTGTGGAAAGAAAAAAATCTGGAATTAATACGAATAGAGGAAGGAGAAGAAACTCAGGAAAAGTACATATTTTCAAGAATATTATAAGGAAAATAAGAATGTCTTTCCAAATCTAAAGAAGGAGGTGCCTATCAAGGTACAGAAAGCATATGTAACACAAAATAGATTGGATAAAAGAAGTTCCTTGTGGTAAATAGAAATTAAAGCACTAAACACAGAGATTATAGAATACAGAAAGATGCAAGTGTAAAACACTAACATATAAAGGAAGACCTCTTAAAGTGGTACCTTACATCTCAGTGGAGACTCTCAAAGCCAGAAGAGCCTGGACTGATACTCTATACACTTAGCAATGCCATAAAAGTCAACACAGAATCCTATCCTCAGCAAAAATTTCAATTACAGTAGATGGAGAAAATGGGATAATCTATCACAAAACAAATATATACTTTATTTATCTATATATCCAGACATACAGAAGGTATGAACAGGAAATTTGCAACCTAAAGAAGATAACTATACCCACAAAAATGAAAGGAATAAACAGTCCCAGACTAGTAAAACCAAAAGAAGGGAAACACACATACACCTACCATGACCTCCACCACCACCACCACAGAAGCAACAAAAAAAAAAATCAGTAATTATGAAACATTGCTCACTGATAGCTCTCAATATCAATATTCTCAATTTCTCAATAAAAATCACAGAGTAGCATACTAGATTAGAAAATAGGATCCATCCTTCTGCCATCCAAGAAATACAACTTAAAATTAAAAATAGACATCGCCTCAGGGTAAAATATTTGAAAAATTTGTTCCAAGCAAATGCACCAAGGAAGAATATGGTATAGCTAATTTAATATCTGTCAAAATAGACTGCTACCAAGACTAATTAAAAGAGATAGGGAAGGGTACTTCATACTGATCAAAAGAAAAATCTTCCATGAGGATATTGAAATACTAAACATCTATATACCAATCACAAAGGCATCCAAGTTCATAAAAGAAACACTACTATAGATTAAATCACATATTACCTCTCATGCCTTTAAAATCTGAGACTTCAATATCTCACCTTTACCAGTTGATGGATCATCCAGACAATAACTTAACAAATAAATACTGGAACTAACAGATGTTCAAAAGCAAATGAACCTAACAGATATTTACAAAACTTTTCACCCACACAAACATATATGCAAGTATGTGTTCCTCTGGCTCCTCATGGAACTTTTTCCAAAACTGATGACCTACTTAGACACAAAGAAAATCCCAACATATCAAATGTATTAAATAGCTCCCTGCAAAACTTACTAGCACTTATTTGAACTGGATATCAACAACACAAGAAACAACAAAAATTTAACAAATTCATAGAAACTAAACAATTCAGTATTGAGTGAAAATTGGTCAAGAAAGAAATTAAAGACTTTCTAAAACTGACTGAAAATGAATACACAACATACTGAAACATACAGGACAATATGAAGTACTTTCTAAGAAGCAAGTTCATAACACTGTCAACATAAAAAAAATGAGAGAGATCTCATACAAGTAACTTAACAGGACACCTGAACACTCTAGAACAAAATCAAGAAACCATGCCCCAAAGGAGGAGATGCCAAGAAGTCATCATATTATTATTGTAAATAAAATAAAAAAAATAAAGCAAGCAAACAAAAACTAAAAGGATTAATGGAACAAAGATTTGGTTCTTTGAGAAAAATCACTAAAATTGACAAACTATTAAACTATTTTCCAAATATCTAAAAGCAAAAGCAAATTCAAATTAACAAAATTAGAAATAAGACAGGGGAACATAATAACAAACACTAAGGAAACTCAGAGATTCACAAGACCACAATTTAAAAATTTGTAGTCCACTAAACTAGACTACTTAAAGGCAATGATGAATTTCATCAGTACATATAGCTATCAGAATGAAACCAAAACCAGACAATCAACTTAAATAAATATATAGCTTCCAATGAAATAGAAGCAATAATTAAAATGCTTTCAACCTGTTCCTCCCACTCCCCCAAAATAATTCTTAGCCAAATGAAGTGAAGAATTTTATCATAATTTCAAGGAGAAGTTAATTTCAATACTCCTTAAATTATTACACTAATTAGAAACAGAAGGAACCTTCCCAGATTAATTTTCTGATGCCACAGTTACCATTATTCCCAAGCCACATGGAGAGCAAATAAGTTATAGAACAATTGCACTTATGAAGAGCGATGGAAAAATTCTCAATAAATTTTTTGCAAACTGTATTTAAGTGTTCATCTAAAAAATGATCCAACATGGTCGTGCAGGCTTCATCACAGAGATGCAAGTGTGGTTCAACATATGTAAGCCAATAAATATCATTGATTATATAAGTAAAATAAAAGCAAAAAAACCTGTGATCATCTCATGAGCTACAGAAAATGCTCTTGACAAAATCTAACACCTCTCCATTATAAAAGTTTTAAGTGATTATGAATACATGGGACATTTCTCAACATTATAAAATAAAAAGAAACAGAATAGATGTTATCTATATCGGTTCAGTGAGGGAACTAGAACAGGAGTTTCAAGTGGAAATGGGGTAGAAATATGGAGATAAAGGAGGGAATACAGGAAGAGATGGAAGAGACAGGAAAAGTAAGGGTAATTGAGAGATAGTATAGCAACCTAATACAATGCAGTCTGTCAAAAGTATATACACATCTGAAGGCAATATAAATGAAATCACCAAAATATGAGGGACACAGATCCCAGCTGATCATCTCCGTTCTCAAATGAAACTTCCTGTACTGGGATTGGGTTACATTTATTTGAGTTTTTGAGCAAACAACCCACATTGAACTTCCAAACAACCCACATTGTTGCCAAGATGATAGGTTGCTATCCAAAAATAAGTATAGAAAAGCCCCATTTCTAAAGACAACACCTACACAAATCCTTCAACATTGGATGTGTTGAGCTAATGACTTTTCCTCTATATGCTAGTGTCTTTGGTACATAAAGGTACTTTCCAGTGAGGAGAGGAGAAAGGTAAACACCAACCCAAGACTCATACTCTTTGATCGAGAATGTTTTGTATATGGGAGATATGCTAGTACAATAATGGCACAAAATACGTGGGAGTAATGAACTTATTTGATTTTTCTGAAGGCCTACTCTATGAGATGGAACCTGTATGTAATGCTGTTTTGAAATCCTAAAGTAAAATTATATGCTGATATTCTAAATCAGTCTATCAATCAAATCAATCAAAAAATCAAGCAAGCAAAAAAGCAATCAAGCATGCTAACAGAAAACTACCAATAAAATTTCTTCTAATGTCATTTGCTATACTTATAGATTAATGCTTTGCTCACCAACATGAAGGATTCTTCTTTTCTTCAGTAATAAGATCAAATAAAGAGACCCAAAGCCACACATTTTACAGAGTGAGAGACCTTGGAACACTCAGCTCTAAATGGGATCCATCAAATTCTTCTCCATTGGTATTAGACTATCCTGTGGAAGAGGAAATGGGAAGTGTCTAGGAATCAGAGATGATGGAGGAACTCAAGAAAAAATTCTAATATTAACATGATTGACATCAAATAAACTCACAGGGACTGTGGCATCATGCACAGGGACTGCCTGAGGTCTGCCCTATTGGGGTCCTAGAGCTAAAAGACATGTACACATGCCCCATTCCTAAACATAGGCTGTCTTCTATTGATAACCACTCCCAAATGAAAATTTAGTTTCATAGGAAACAAACTTCTTTTAATGGTAGATTGGATATATAGCACCAGATGGGCAACAGAAAATGAACTCAAAGTATGTTTGGAGTATCTTTGTCTCATAATATCATGTCAGTCTCTTCATTTTTAATAATTTTATCCATTATTTTTACATTTAAATTTAATTATTTTACACATTTTTATTTGTTTTTAATTTATGGGTCATCTACATATGCATACATATGTGTATAAGACAGAGACAGAGACAGAATTTATGGAAGCTTACATGTGGAAGTTTCAGCTAGCCACTGGTTCTCCTGCAAGCCTCCCATTCAGTGTTTGTATGGCATTCCTGAATATGTGAGGAAGTTTGTCTCTTTCTTGTGCTTTCTCTTTGGCTCTTTACTTTTGTTTGGTTTGGCCAAAACTGTTATTTTGGTCTTTGTTTTATCTTCTTATATTTATTTTACCTTATTATTATATACTATTATTAATTATTATTCCATAGAAGCCTATATATATTTTGTAACTATATGCAGAAAGAGGGTGGATCTAGAGGGAAGATGTCATGAGGGAGACCTGGGAGGAAGGGAATCCATAATCAGAATATATTATGTGAGAAAAATTCAATTTTCAGTAAAAGAAAAAGGGAAAGTAAGAAAGAAAGAAGTATAAAAGGAAGAACAAAATAAAGAGAAAAAAGATAATCAGAAATAATGACAAAAGAGGAAAGAAAGGAAGGAAAGAAAGGAAAAGGAGAAAATATTGCACATGATATTTAATTTATGTGTGCTTGTGTTTTGATAATTCCAGATTCAGCATACACCTAAATATTCCATGACATGGTTTCACCTTCTTTTAAAAATAATTAATGTATGGTAATTTTAGAATCCATTGCTTATATTGAATTCCTGCATAAAGTTAATCACCAGATATTACAGTATCCCTAAGGATTCTTCCTAAATTTGCTCGGGTATGATTTACTAGTTTGATTGTTTTCTTTTTGGTATTAGTAGAATAATATCTTAATATATTTAACCATCCTCTTTCTCAACCTCTCATCCCAATCATGCACAAACCTTCCTTCCCAAAATATCTGGCTATTTTTCCCTGTCACATGTGTTCTATTGTAATTCCTCAAAAGACCTCCCAATGTGGGAGTCCCGTTCTAGCTTCTTACATCAAAGTATAGTCCAAGTTAAACAGCAAATTGAAATTTGAAATTACAATGCACACTTGTGGGAAGAATGTGGCAAATATATGTGAGGGAATAGAAGGATTTAGTCATTATAATTTTTCTAGGGCCATTCAGTTTCCAAATTTTTCATAATTTCATGAGCCTCTATACCTAGATAAATCCCACTGAACCAATGTACTACATTTCAATTATCCATTTATCTTGTGGTACACATCAAAATTGATTCCATTTCCTAGCTATTCTGAATTGAGCTGCAAAATACATGTATGTGCTTTTATGTCTTCTGTAGGCTATGGAATCCTTTAGTTATACTCACAGGAATGGCATAGCTGGGTAATGTAGAAGTGATATCTATAGCTGTTTTAGAAAACTGCACAGTGATTTCATAGTTATTGCATTCCCACTTGCAGTAAACAGGGGCTCTTCTTTACTCCTATCCTCATTTCTCAAGAGTCTTGGTAGTCTACTTTGCAGGTACTTGGGCTTTACAAAAGCTCAGCCATAGTTTTTATATAATACATATGCTCTAGCACAGTTATACGGCCCAAGCAACAAGAACAGTGGTTTCTTTAAATGGAACTGATAGAAATTTCTCTCTTGATCTAAGCTTTCTCACAATTGTGGTCTTTTAAATAGCATGAAAATAATATACTATGGAAGGAATTTGAACATTCTAGAAATACTTCTGTGATACTCTTCATCACTCTTGTTGGAAAGACATCAATATGCACTATTTGACTTTTATTTGGAAAGCGTTAAAAAATATTTTGATATCTCAACCTCTGAAATCTCTATTCTGGAAGATTATAAATGTTTATAAGGATTTTATGTACCCCTCTGGAGAAATATGTCTTCATAAGACATTCAGAGTTTCTTACTTCTTGTTAATGAAATTGTATTTATGTGATATCACTTTAGGTTTACATGTCGTTATGCTTCTTGGAATGTTCAGATGATGCTTCAGACCATATAAGAATCATAAGAACAAAATACCCATGGAAGGAGTTACAAAAATAAAGTTTGGAGCAAAGACTGAAGGAATGACCATCCAGAAACTGCCCCACTTGGGGATTCATCCCACAAACAACCATCACATCCAGACCTATTGCAATGCCAACAAAAGCTTGCTGACAGAAGCCTGATAAAGCTGTCTCCTGAGATTCTCTGCCAGTGCCTGACTAATACAGAAGTGGATGCTCACAGTCATCCATTAGACAAAGCACAAGGTCCCCAGGGAAGGAGCTAGAGAAAGTACACAAGGAGCTGAAGGGATTTGCAGCCCCCTAGGAGGAACACCAATATGAACTAACCAGTAACTCCAGAGCTCCCTGGGACTAAACCACCAATCAAAGAAAACACATGGGGGGACTCTAGCTCTAGCTGCATATGTAGCAGAGGATGGCCTCATCAATGAGAGGAGAGGCCCTTGGTCCTGTGAATATTCTATGCCCCAGTATAGGGGAATGCCTGGGCCAGGAAGCAGGAGTGGATGGGATGGGGAACACTGGGAGGGGGAAGGTAATAGAGGATTTTTGGAGGGGAAACTAGGAAAGAGGATAACATTTGAAATGTAAATAAGGGAAATATCTAACAATAATTTTTTAAAAAAGGAAATATCAAGGAAAACAACATAAGCCTGGAATGAGACCATGGATGTGAGATGATCTTCATTTTAAATTGTTAAATGTATCACAGAGACTTCCTTAGACTATGATAATTATGTAACCATGTAAGTAGAAGCCAATTCTCCTTTAAAACTCTTCAGTTAACCAGCAAGGGGATAAATATTCTAAGACACTAGGAGCCTACTCTTCTGACTATGTCTTACTACAGACCTTGTGAAGTCAGGATGATTTGCATAAGTACTTGTTCCTGCCCCTTAGAGTTTTATAAGAAGGTCTTTCTCAGAGCTGTGTCCTAATCCACACAAACTCAGGGAAAGTTTGAAGATGGTGGCCACACCTCAGCTCCTTGGACTTCTGCTTTTCTGGATTTCAGGTATGACTGCTTGGACATTGCAATAAAATGGATATATTATTTAAATATGCAATTTTCTTGCTTTATTCACAAGCCAGAACCACATGGGATTTAACTTCCTGTTTAAAGAAGTTGATACAATGAAAATATTTTATTTTTCTAAGTATTTTAGTAGTGACTTTCATATTCAGTGTAGTATCCTACTAATGTTTCTTTTTCCTGTTTTTCCAGCCTCCAGATGTGACATTGTGATGACTCAGTCTCCAGCCACCCTGTCTGTGACTCTAGGAGATAGAGTTTCTCTTTCCTGCAGGGCCAGCCAGAGTATTAGCAACTACTTACACTGGTATCAACAAAAATCACATGAGTCTCCAAGGCTTCTCATCAAATATTCTTCCCAGTCCCTCTCTGGGATCCCGTCCAGGTTCACTGGCAGTGGATCAGGGACAGATTTCACTCTCAGTATCAACAGTGTGGAACCTGAAGATGTTGGAGTGTATTACTGTCAAAATGGTCACACTTATCCTCCCACAATGATGCAGAACATAGCAAAAACCTCCAAGAAAGCAGAACTGTGAGGCTGGGATACTTCAGCTGTTTCTAGTGTTGCCTCAACCTTCTTTAAAGTGTTTCACAGATGCAGCCAGGTGTGAGTTTACAGAAATATGTTGATTGAAGAACACCGGGATTCTCCAGAAGACTGTTTCAGCAGGAGTATCTCCATGGGTTCAAGTCCATGCTGGTTTAAATAGTAAGATATAAGCCAGCCAAGGTTATAGAATATGCTATTTCAAAAACAAAACCAAATTTGGATACTGTCTCTGTACCCTCTGGTTAGTCTGGCTAAGAGTTTATCTATCTTTTTTATTTCCTCAAAGAACCCAGAGAACCAAATACCCCTATTAAAAAATGAGGCACAGAGCTAAACAAAGAATTTTCAACTGAGGAATATCAGATGGCTGAGAAGCACCTAAAGAAATGCTCAATATCCTTAGTCATCAGGAAAATGCAAATCAAAACACTGAGAGTCCACTTCACAGCAGTCAGAATGACTAAGATAAAAAACTCAGGTGATAGCAGATGCTGATAAGGATGTGGAGAAAGAGGAACACTCCTCCATTGCTAGTGGGGTTGTACAATTACTTTGGAAATCAATCTGGTCATTCCTCAGAAAACTGGACATAGTACTACCTGAGAAGTCAGATATACCCCTCCTATGCATATACCCAAAAGACTCTCCAACATATAACAAGGACACATGCTCCACTATATTCATTAATAGCAGCCTTATTTATAATAGCCAGAAGTTGGAAATAACTCAGATGTCCTTCAACAGAAGAATGCATGCAGAAGATGTGGTATATTTACACAATGGTGTACTACTCAGCTATCCAAAACAGTGACTACATGAAATTCTTTGGCAAGTAGATGGAACTAGAAAGTATCATCCTGAGTGGGTTAACCCATTCACAAAATAACACAGATAGTATGCACTCACTGATAAGTGGATATTAGCACAAAATCTCAGGCTATCCAAGATACAATTCACAGATGATATGAAGTTCAAGAAGACCAAAAAGTAGATGCTTCAATCCTTCTTAGAAGGAGGAACAAAATACTCACATGAGGTAGAGGGTAGAAGAGACTTGGGAGGAAGAGAGGAAGGGAGGAGGAAAAGAGGCTCAGAATCAGGTATGGGAGGAGACTGGGATGATATACAGAGGGTCAGGAATTTGAACAGAGGTGTGTAGCTGCAAGACTGATGATCCTTAGCTACTGTGGACCTTCTGAGTGAACCATGTGGAGCTGAGGATCGATGCAAAGGAAGAGGAATTTATTATTCCAGTTTACTGGGGTTGTCCTGCAACCAAAGGAGAGGCAGCAACTCTGGGCAGCCTGTATGGGCATGTTTGTCTACAGTTTCCAGGGATAGAATATAGCATCAGAAACTAGGCACAATGTGATTGGCAGAACAGTATGACTTTTAAATTAATAGGTTTTTAGGGAATGAGGTAGCAAGTGCTTCCCTTACCTGTGGGTGGCCAAATGTCAGTCCCCCCTGTGGTCTTTCTGAGGAATATAATCAGCCTTTCCCTTCTGGGGAGGGATGCCTACATGCTTTATGACCTTTCTCTTCCAGGAGGAGAAGAGTGCCTGCTGGAATTTTCCAAAGGTCCCAAGCTGAACTTTTCATAGCAATGGGCGATGGGGAACTGGGTGGTACCCATTAGCAAGTCCTTGGATGCCAGGAAAACAAGAGGCTCCCAGGACCTAACTGGGATGAGATAAGCTGAAATGCCCAACAAAAGGGATGGAGAACCCATAAAGACCATATACAGAGGTTAGGCAAGGACCCTGGTTGGGGGGCACACTTTCCAAAATTTAAATGCAGAATTGCTCCTGTCTAAATGAAATATGGGGACAAAGTGTGGAGCAGAGACTGAAGGAAACACCAATCAGAGAATGCCCCACCTGGGGATCCATCTCATACATAGTCACCAAACCCAGACACTATTGCAGATGCCAAGAAGTGGCTGTTGACAGGGGTCTGTTATAGCTGTCTCCTGAGAGGGTCTGCCTGAGCCTGACAAATACAGAGGCAGATGCTCACAGCCAACCATTGGACCAAGCATGGGGACCCCAATGGAGGAATTAGAGAAATGAACGAAGGAGCTGAAGGGGTTCATAGGAAGAACAACAATATCAACCAACAAAAACCCCAGAGCTCCCTGGGACTAAACTAATAACCAAAGAGTACACATGGAGGGTCCTATGTCTCCAGCCATCTATGTAGCAGACGATGGCATTGTTTGGCATCAATGAGAGGAGAGGATCTTGGTTCAGTGAAGGTTAGATACCCAAGTGTAGGGGAATATGAGGGCAGAGAGGTGGAAGTTGGTGGGTGGGTTGGGGAACATCTTCATAGAAGCAGGGGCAGGCACGATGAGATAGGAAAAACAGGAAAAGGGGTTAACATTTGAAATTTAAATATATAAAATATCCAATAAAAGATAACAGAAAAAAATAAACTCTCAAAAAAAATTCAAAAACAAAAAAACAAAGGCAAAGAGAATTTAAAACAAACAAACAAACAAAACATTTGTTTGGACACTTTTATTTTCTTCCCTAATGTAAAATATAAAAATAACTATCTGTATGTGTATGTGTTTGTGTGTTTGTGTGTGTTTTGCTTGATGTTTTTGTAAGATGTGGAGTCAACCATAGGTAGGCTTGAACAGCCCATGGTATTGATGGTAACTTCCTCCTCTAACTTTCTTCATTTTTAAGTTTTCAGAAAGGGTCTTCTGCTAAATGTAGAATTTTTCATTGTCTAGAATAGTTTAATCAGAGATACAGTTTTTATTTGAAGAAAACTTCATGCTCAAGTGCTGGAGTTATAGACAAATATGGATGAAGCTTAGCTTATGTGTATGTTGAGAATTTAACTTGAGTTCTATTTTTTCATGAAAAATACTTTACAGAGACATCTCCCTCCCCGTGAAACTAATTGATTAAAAGTAAAATGACAGTCTTCACCCTCAGTATGAGTTGTTTGATGTTAATTACAATACCTAGAATAATAAATTTTTTTTATTTAATGTACAGTTTCCTGTTAATGCATTAATCAGTGAAGTATTTCTTACATTGCAGCAATTGTGAATATTTCCTAGTCATGGCACTTCAGATTCTTTTAATATATCTTATACAATATTTTACTGTATGTTTATATTTCGAGAGAATATATACCTTAATAATACATTTTATCTGATACTTAGGAAAGTATTTTAAGATGTGAGGTTTTGTGTTGATTCTATGGTTATGGAAACACATCAATTTTCCACATCGTTTACATTTTATTCTTCTAATTCTTCAATGTGTAACTTTTGAATAACACTTAAAAAGTAGTTCCATTACTATTTAAATAGAGAGAATCTAACACACATTTTTTAAAAAATAACAACAAACAAAATAACCAGAAGATAGTTGGTTAAATCATCTCACCTCAAATATCCCAGATAACAAATGAATCAATCTGTAATGTAGCATATTTCCACACTCTACCCATCCATTGTTGAGCATCTAGGCCCTTTCTCATTTCTAGACAGTATGAATAGAGCAGCAGCAATGAGCAGGTGGGTCTACAGTAGATCATAGAGTCCTATGCCTATAAACACAAAAGTAGTATAGCTGGATCTTGAGGTAGATCCTACTCCTATTTTAAGGAGCAACCTCCACACAGATTGCCATAGTGCTGTAAGAGTTTGTACTTCCACCAGCTGTTTCCCTTTCCTCACATTATTTTTTTTTAATTTATTTTATAAGATATTTTCTTCATTTACATTTCGAATGCTATCCCTAGTGTCCCCCAGCCCTATACCCTCCCCCAGCCCTGCTCCCCTTCCCACTCACTCCCACTTCTTGGACCTGGCCTTCCCCTGTATGGGGCATATAAAGTTTAAAAGACCAAGGGGCGTCTTTTCCCAATGATGGCCTACTAGGCCATCTTCTGCTATATATGCAGATAGACACATGAGCTCTGGTGGGTACCTATAAGTTCATATTGTTGTTTCACCTATAGGGCTGCAGATCCCTTCAGCTCCTTGGGTAATTTCTCTAGCTCCTCCATTGGGGCCCCTGTGTTCTATCCTATAGATGACTGTGGGCATCCACTTCTGTATTTGCCAGGCACTGGCATAGGATAACAAGAGAAAGCTATATCAGGGTCCTTTTAGCAAAATCTTGCTGGTATATGCAATAGTGTCTGCATTTGCTGGTTGATTATGGGATGGACCCCTGGGTGGGGCAGTCTCTGGATGGTCCATCCTTTCATCTTAGCTTCAAACTTTGTCTCTGCAACGTCTTCCATGTGTATTTTATTCCCTATTTGGTGGAGGAATGAAGTATCGACCTGTTGGTCTTCCTTCTTGATTTTCTTGTTTTGGAGATAGTATTTTGGGTATTCTAGGTTTCTGGACTAATATCCATTTATCAGTGAGTACATATCAAGTGAGTTCTTTTGCTATTGGTTTACCTCACTAAGGATGATATCCTCCAGATATATCCATTTGACCAAGAATTTCATAAATTCATTGTTTTTAATAGCTGGGTAGTATCCCATTGTGCAAATGTAGCACATTTTCTGTATCCATTCCTCTATTGAGGGACATCTGGGTTCTTTCCACCTTCTGGCTATTATAAATAGGTCAGCTACAACACAGTGGAGCATGTGTTCTTATTACCAGTTG
>NW_018391616.1:41260-59994 GCF_900095145.1 Mus pahari
CACACCAAGGTATTTTATATTTTTGTGACTATTGTGAAGGGTTTTGTTTCCCTAATTTCTTTCTCATCCTAAAGCCACTGACTTGTTTGAGTTAATTTTATATCCAGCTACTGTTTATCAGGTTTAAGAGTTCTCTGGTGGAATTTTTAGTGTCACTTATATTTACTATCATATCATCTGCAAAGAGTGATATTTTGACTTCTTCCTTACCAATTTGTATCCCCTTGTTCTCCTTTTGTTGTCCAATTGCTCTGGCTAGAGGATCAGCAACAGAATATAAAAGATGGAAGAGAGAATCTCAGCTGCAGAAGATTCCATGGAGAACATGGGCACAACAATCAAAGAAAATGCCAAAAGATCCTAACTCAAAACATCCAGGAAATCCAGGACACAATGAGAAGACCAAACCTAAGGATAATAGGAGTAGATGAGAATGAAGATTTTCAACTTAAGGGGCCAGCAAATATCTTCAACAAAATTATAGAAGAAAACTTCCCACACCTAAAGAAAGAGATGCTCATGAACATACAAGAAGCCTACAGAACTCCAAATAGACTGGACCTGAAAAGAAATTCCTCCCAAATATAATAATCAGAACAACAAATGCACCAAATAAAGACAGAATATTAAAAGCAGTAAGAGAAAAAGGTCAAGTAACACATAAAGGGAGGTCTATTAGAATTACTCTAGACTTCTCACCAGAGACAATGAAAGCCAAATGCCAGCCCAGGCTACTATACCCAGCTAAACTCTCAATTACCATAGATGGAGAAACCAAAGTATTCTGTGACAATACCAAATCCACACAATATCTTTCCACTTATCCAGCCCTTCTAAGGGTAGTAAAGGGAAAACACCAACACTAAGATAGAAACTACACTCTAGAAAAAGCAAGAAAGTAATCCCTCAATAAAACCAAAAGAAGACAACAACAAGAACAAAATCCCAACTTTAACAACAAAAATGACAGGAAGCAAAAATTACTTTTCTTTGATTTCTCTTAATATCAATGAACTCAATTCCCCATTAAAAAGACATAGACTAACAGTCTGGCTACACAAACAAGACCCCACATTTTGCTGCTTATAGGAAACTCACTTAAGGGACACAGACAGACACTACCTCAGAGTAAATGGCTGGAAAACAATTTTCCAAGCAAATGGTCNGAAAAAACAAACTGGAGTAGCCATTCTAATATCAAATAAAATTGTCTTCCAACCCAAAGTTATCAAAAAAGGCAAGGAGGGGCACTTCATACTCATCAAAGGTAAAATTTACCAAGATGAACTCTCAATTCTAAATATCTTTGTGCCAAATGCAAGGGCAGCCACATTCATTAAAGAAACTTTAGTAAAGCTCAAATCACACTTTGCATCTCACTCAATAATAGTGGGAGACTTCAACACTGCACTCTCACTAATGGACAGATCCTGGAAACCGAAACTAAACAGAGACACATGGATGCTAACCGAAGCTATGAAACAAGTGGATTTAGCAGATGTACACAGAAATTTAATCCTAAAACAAAAGGATATGCCTTCTTCTCAGCACCTCATGGTATCTCCTCTAAATTTGACCATATAATCAGTATTAGGGAAGCAGAAATCTGGCTTGACCAAGGGCACTAGTCCCTTCTGGTTGGCGCCAACACCAGGTCGCCTAGGGCAGTGGATTCTGCGGACACCCCCAAGGCCCCTAGAGGACTCTCCACATGATTTTAGGGTCACTGAAGCAGATACCTAAGAAAAGACATGCAGAGGCTGGGTTCCTGTCTGTTTGGGGCCACCCCATCATCTCTCTTCTGAACCCCAGTGGAGGCCACTGAGCACTACAGAGGACTCTCCACACAGCAGAACCTTGAGATCACGGGTGAGTGGAACACAACATCAACTCCAGAGAATCTCAGAGGGGTTTGTGCCAGCAGGAACAGGGACAAAGGAACCCTACCCACCAAGAGGCTGGGCTCCAGTCTGGTATATAAAGCACACTTAAGGATAGGCCCCATTCCCATACAAGCAAAAATGAACTCAGTGGTGTTTTCACAAGCATTTTGCCTCATGTAGTTTTGTTTAAAAATTTGTTATATTACTGGTCTTTTGCTTATGTATTATGATCTTAGATTTTATGTTTTTATGGGTTTGTTCTTATGTGGATACGTTTCTTAGGTCACTTTGGATTTGTTTTTTAAATTCATGTTTTTTGTTGTTTTTCTTAAAGAATTTTTGTTATGATTGCTGTTAGGTTTTTAATTCTGCTCTTTTGTTTCTTTGTTGTTATTGGCTGTTTTTTGTTTGTTTGTTTTTCCCAAAAGAAGGGCATGAACTTGGTCATGTGGGGAGATAGATAGGATATTAGAGGCATTGGGAGCATAGAAAACATAACCAGTGTCTATTGTATAAAAATGTTTTTACAATAGAAATATTAAAATATAAAAAAAATTCAAAGTATATCCAAGCAGGAGGAAAAGTTTCTTTACTATAATATGTCTCTACTATAAATATTTCTTTACTTTATATTCATATTGAAATGCCATGTTTTCCAACACAAACATGAGTAAATTTAATTGATCCTCTTAACAGTAAATAACTCTTGTGGATATGGCAGAACAGGAGTAGATGCTTTCATAGCCTACATTCCACTATTGCACCAATGGGCATGACTTCCCAGGTCAGCAATTACAGTATTTGGGGTTCACAACTGTGTGAGAATATTTTTCCCCTCCAGCAGTGGCACAGCAGTTTCCAGCACTGTGAAAGCTACTCAGTGGGAATGAGGTGTTCAGGAAGAAACTAACTTCATTACTTCTTGCTCTGGAGCATCAGTGGAGTTTGTTAGAAATATTAATCCTTGATGTGCTACCTTTTGATGAAAGTGGTAGTAGAATACATCATCACCTAGACATGTCTCACTTCTGTCTAAAAATCATATATGGCTTATTTTCCTTTATATGGTTAAATAAAAATAAATCATTATTCTTGACCTCATTGTCAATTCAAATAATAAGTTAACTGATTTTAACTGATAATATATTACCTTTATTTATTGAATTCTACAACCTGTCCACAATATTTAAATCCTCATCATTCTTGAATGAAAATCTCAAGATAATCTGAATCCTGCCTGTGATAGAGGGGAAAATCTATGCTCTACAACTTTTAGATATTGTTTTATTTTTAAAATGCAACTCTTGATGCCCATTCCTCTTTTCACCAAAATATAAATAAAACCAATGATTGTCACCAAAAGCATCTTTTACCACATAGGAATGTGCACAATATCCATTTGGATATTGTAGGAGTCTTCTCTGCTCACAGAGAAGCCCCACTAAAACCATGGGTGTTTTTCTACAATGATATATATTGGTAGAATAGAATATAATCTTTGAATAAATGACAAAGTAGTAAAAAATTTTCCATAGTACAAGTATAAATATATGTAATATACATGGCAACCTGCTTACACCCACTAGGGTTGTTAGGCTCTGATCTATATCATTGTGGGAAATTTTTTTATGTTTTTTGTGCAGTAATAAACTCCAACTCCCTTGTCTTCTATTCTTCTGACTTTTAGTATGTACCTTATTCCTGATTCACAGACACTGTACTTGTCTGAGATTCCAGGGTTGTGGTGGGAATCATATAGTGTACGAGCTTTGGAGACTGACCTGGCTCCTCAGAGTCCAGTATATATAAATGTTTTCATTACAGTGTAGGAGGATCTGACTTGACCTAGCATCAGGAGAGCATAAACTCATTCAAGCTATATTTACACATATTGTAAGTCATTTTCATGATTTGTTCTTTTTCTTTATTTCAGGATTAATCACTTTTTTCATGATTTTAATTCATGCTTCAATAATATTTATTTTCTAAAAGTTAGTCCAAATAATTCTAGGCATAAAGTACTTTCTAGAATTCATTAATCACATTCTGATTACAAAGTTTGCATACTCAGTTGGACCTTAGACCCTCTCTCTTTATTAGGAAATCTTCCCCAGAACAAAAGCCCTTACTTGGTTTTGATCATTTTCAGTCTCCCAATACTAAATTCTACATGATCACACTGGGCATCAGGGACGTACATGCTGTGTGTAGACAAAATCTTTGCTGGTATCAGGAGCATCCATGCACTCACTGTCTCACTTTATCTGAAGCTTAAGATATGCCCTTCTTAAGATCTAGAGCATTTACAGCCACCTGAGCTGAAATTGACACCTCATTTTGAGCAGTTCATCTAGTCCTTGTCAGTCAAGCCATGTTAGAGATGAACTTTGATCTCAGACATAGAGAGAAAGGCCTTCTCTAGGCAAATTCTGAGTTGAATGCCACCGTGTGAAGTGAAAGATTTCTTTCATTTGAGGAAACACGGTGTAATAATTTCTGTGTTTAGAGAAAACAAAATCAATAATGACAAAATCTTTTAGCTGAAGTAAGTGGCATGTAAAGGTTTCTTACCATGCTTTTTAAAAAAATGTTATTTTAGAAGTGCTCTCATTATTTTGTGCTTTTGATTAGTTACATAAAACATATAGCAAATGGCAAAACACTTAAGTGTTCACTGAGGTCTATTTTCATGAGTGTTCACATAACACAAGGAATGACAGGGAATGCCTAAGTCCCCTGATGCTTTCCATTCAGATGGTCATCTACAACTTCCATATCCCTCCAAAATCATTCAAAACTGTTTGAAATGTTATTGAACTTGAATTTTATAATTTGGAGTATTAGTTTTATTTATATAATGTTTCTTCAACACTCTGTGTTTCTGAGGAATTTCTTTCTTTTTTTAGACATGAATCTTTGTTGTCTACCCCATTCCCCCACAGTGAGCATAAAAATTTATATGTAGTACAAGTAGACTTTGAACTCAGAGAAATTTACCTGTCTGCCTTTGTAATGAGACCAGAAGCCTGAACCACAATCTGTTGCTACAAATGTGTGTTTAATTTCTTGTAGGGATTTTATCCTTATTTGTTTGTGTGCTTTTTTATTGTTTAAAGATTTGTTACCCTAAAAGCAGTATGCTTTTTGACTTGACTATTCTTACACCTTTAATGATGCATACCAGTGGCTTCTAGATAGCATTAACCTCAACAAAAATAAAGGCTTTTATTATACTGAACCAACCTCGCATCCCTGGGATGAAGCCTACTCGATCGTGGTAAATGATGATTTTGATGTGTTCATGGATTCAGTTTATAAGATTTTTATTAAATATTTTTGCATCAATATTCGTAAGTGAGATTGGTTTGAAGTTCTCAGTTTTGCTTGGGTCTTTGTGTTGTACAGTTATCAGAGTAATTGTGGCTTCATAGAATGAATTAGCTAGTGTTCCTTCTGTTTCTAATTTATGGGATAGTTTGAGGAATATTGGTATCAGGGCTTCTTTGAAGGTTTGGTAGAATTCTACAGTAAATTCATCTGGCTCTGGGCTCCTTTTGGTTGAGAGGCTTTTAGTGACTTCTATTTCCTTATGACCTGTTTAGATAGTTTACCTGCTGTTGATTTAACTTTGTTATGTGATATCTTTCTAGAATCTATCCATTTTATCTACAATTTCCAGTTTTGTTCCATAGAGGCTTTTGTAGTAGGATCTGATGATTTTTTGAATTTCCTCCATTTCTGTTATTAGGTCTCCCCCTTTTCATTTCTGATTTTTTTAGTTTGGATACTGCCTCTTGGCCCTTTAGTTAGTTTGGCTAGGGGTTAATCTATCTTGTTGATTCTGTCCAAGACCTCTACCATTCTCCTGAGAAAAGTCTGTAGTTGTGAATTTTCTCTTCTATGTGAAAGGTACTTTAATTTGTTTTCTAGTATGTCTATATGCTTAATAAGTAGATCACACAGTATTTTATTTTATTAGAGAATATTAATTATTATTTCCTTTATTATTGCTGTAGTGTTACTTTTGGTGCGATGAAATACCAGTACCAAAAGTGAGTTTTGGAGGAAATAATTATCTTGCCCTTTACTTTTGAATTGTTGTGCATTATTGAAGGAAATAAGGACAGGAACTCAAACAGGGCATGACCTTGGAGGATGAGCTAATGCTGTGGTCTTGGTAGAGTGCTGCTTACTCACCTGCTTCTCATGCCTTGCTCAAACTGCTTTCTCTTAGAATCCAGTAACAATGGCCCATGATTGGCTGATATATTCCTTATTCATAACAAATGTAAAGACCGCCCCTAGGCTTTTCTACAAGCCCAGTCTTATGGAATTATTTTCTTAATTGTTGTTTCCTCCTCTCTGGTGACTTTAGTTTGTGTCAAATTGAAATAAAATTGTCCATCACAGTCATCTTTATTTTTGTCAGTTACTGTACTCTACCTGTGAGTTATCTCCTGCCTCACTGTGTTAACACAATTATTTAGATACTATACTACCGAAATAACGGGCCCCAGGCACCTATCAGATGGAGAGAGACAGAAAGTGATCAAGAGAGAGAGAGAGAGAGAGAGAGAGAGAGAGAGAGAGAGAGAATGCTCAGAATAACCTAGAAAGAATCCAATAATCCCAATTTTATCTTCAGATAAAATATTATAGGTTTATTTAAACTTATTTCTCACCTTGAGTATGCAAAATGCACACTTCACAAAATGTTCATTTTCTTTTTTACTTTGTAGTGTACAGATGTACAAAATAGAAGTTTGCTTAAATTCATGTTACATACTCATTAAGCAAGAAACTCTATAGGAAAACACATTTGTTCTGCTTAAAGGCACACTTGATTATGTCTCTTGAACTCTTCCTTTCTCCTGATTATCCCTTCACATGATGACTTGCCGGGAACTTGGACCATGATTGTAGTGCTTGCCAGCTGGGTTCTTCTCCTCATGGGAAGACAGTGTGAAAGGTTAAAAAAAATTACTGAACTCCCTCCTAGTAGTTTGAGTCATATCCACTATGAGGGATTTAAAAGTGCTCTTCATGTGTAAGGCAAGCTGGTCAGACCTGGTAAAGGTACTATATCACTTCTGGCACTGAAAGAGCCAGTAGAGCACTGTGGATCTGTGGTAGTGTCTGGTCAGTTTATCTGAATGGGCAAATTCCACCCACAGCCTTCCCTGTCACAGTGGTAAGGTTTCTCACCTCTATGAATTCAAAGGTGTGCCTGAAGGTAAGAACTCTTCTTATAGATTTTGTCACAGCCTGCCTTGTCACAAGTGTGAGTGGCTTTTCTTTTCCAGGGCCATGACCTTCTTCTCCTCTTTATCTTGGGCTCCTCTGGAAGGCAGAAATGCCGTGGCATTAGCTCTTGATAATCATCCCCATTTTCTTATGTTTACAATGTTCTGTATAATTGTGTGTGTGTGTGTGTGTGTGTGTGTGTTTGTGTTTGTGTGTATGTGTTAGTATGTGTATGCTGTATTGCATGTGTGTGTATGTGTGTGTGTGAGAGAGAGGGGGTGGGATTTTCTGAACTATGAGACTATGAAATGCCTGTGAGTCATAATTGAAACAAGTGATTTAGGATATTGTTCAGAGACTAATGTTCACATTGAGTTGATTTAAAGAATTTGAAGAATTTACAATACTTAGCAGATACCGTGTCTTCATTATACTACTAGGATAGCTGGTCAGCTTCCACTCCCTCCTAGTCTCACAAAACAAATGACAGTTTGCAATGTAGACATATCTTGGTCTTCAGACCACCTGTAGAAAATTAACTGCAGGTAGCCAAAATGAAAATAGACTGTGCTTACCTTGACCCTGAATTCTATTCAAGAAAAGTCTTCTTGGCTATAGAAAGAATAATGATATGTATAAGCTGAGGAAATTGAGCCTCACAACAATAAGTCAGAGATGTTATCATAATGCCCTATTAAGTGTGACACCACAGAGATGATGCATGATAGGAATCAGTACATCTCAAGCTGGGCATGAGGGCAGCATATTTTTTCATATAAGAATATAATTACTATTGAAATATAGAGAAATATATCTGAGTAACATATCTTTTGAGAAAATATTGAGTCATTTTTGTGTCTATATACTGACTTCAAGTGATCTTACCTGTTGCCCTAACAAAATATCAGTGTATATAGTTTATAAAAAAAAAACTATTAAACCATAGTTTTTTATTCTAAATGTACATAATCAGAGTTTGTCATCCTATTTTCCATGTTTAGAATCTTTTCACTATATGATATTTCCATAGATGGTACCATGAGTGTAACTATATCTTTATAATCCTTTAAATTTTTTTACATTTCTTGGGATGTGAAACAGTTCATTTTTAGAATTTAAAAATCAGTTCTCCAAACTGTATCTACCAACCCATTACTAAGCTACTTGCTACTTATAGAAATGTAGAGGGAAGAACTATTCCTTTCAACTATGTACCTACTGGTCACCCTAACAAGCTCCAAAATTGTAGTCCAAATCCAATGGTCCATCACAGAGAATCTCAAGCTGTGTGTTGGCCAAGAGGTGGTGGCAGCACGCCTTTAATCCTAGCACTTGGGAGGCAGGTGGATTTCTGAGTTCGAGGCCAGCCTGGTCTACAGAGTGAGTTCCAGGACAGCCAGGCTATACAGAGAAACCCTGTCTCAAAAAAAACAAAAACAAACAAACAAAAAAATAAACAAAAAACAAAAACAAAAAAAGCTGTGAAGCTGTGTGTTGAGAACCCTTTAAGCATAGAATGATCATCAGTAATATAAGATATGTACATAGTAAATCATAAGAATAGCAAAATTACAATTATGAAGTAGTGATTTTAAATAATTTTGTACATGGGAGTCACCAGAACATGAGGACCTAAATTAAAATGTTACAGCATTAGGAAGGTTGAGAATAAATGGTCCAACCCATGGAATTAGAAAAACTCAATAGGTTATAAAACCAAAACAAATGTCCCAATTCTGGGGAAAGAACTTGGATGGAAGAGGGCAAGAGTACTGAGTTGGGAGAAGATTGGGGAAGAGAATAATCAAAATTAACTATATAAATATATGAGATTGTCAAAGATGTTGTAAACATTTTAAAAGTAAAGGCAACTAAGTGGAATGTAAATTGAAGAGGAAATTCCCATTAAAATACAGGTAGTTGAATGAGGCAAGGAAGAGTGGCCCTAATAAAGTATAGCTAATGAATGTGACTCTGATTTGTGCCAAAGAAATCACATATTAAACAGGAAAATGTTATTGTTTGCAGATTTACATGTGTGTTTGGTATTATTTATGTCTATTGCATGATTGCTTTGCATGTATGCGTATGAATATTTGAAAGCCCAAAGTTAATATTAGTTGTCCTTGGGCTGGTGAGATGGCTCAGTGGGTAAGAGCACCCGACTGCTCTTCCGAAGGTCCGGAGTTCAAATCCCAGCAACCACATGGTGGCTCATAACCATCCGTAACAAGATCTGACGCCCTCTTCTGGAGTGTCTGAAGACAGCTACAGTGTACTTACATAGAATAAATAAATAAATCTTTAAAAAAAAAATATATTAGTTGTCCTTTGTCATTTCCGCACCCTACATATTTTTTTGAGAATGCAAAATAAAATATAAGCACTAAAATCTATTAAAGTCAAATCCAAATAGAAAAGTAAAGCAAATTAAAAAAATGCAAAACAGCATTTAGTTAGCAAAACATTTGGCAGGGAGAAACACTAATTATAAACTTTGGGAGGTTGAAAGGGCTTCTGTAATGCTCTTTGACAAGATTTGCCTACTTCTTAATCTCATCTCCTTTGGATGAGGGAGGAAAAACTCTTCATAAATTAAGAAATGAGTATTTTTCATGCTCACTATATTGTTGATATCAGGTGTTTTCTTGAACTTAATTGGAGTGTTAAAGTTAAAGTGACCCTTCCTGTAACTCTGTCTCAGGTTTTCCCCAGTTAGTTGTAAAAGGGTCTGTTCAGGGTTTCCATGGCCTAACTGTATTGTGCTATTAGTACTTGATATAGAAAATTACTATGCCTTGAGACACTGCCCTAACTTCACTTTCCCAAGTTCTAGGATTATAGACAAGCACTATCCTACCCTAGCGTCCCTCTGAGCCTTTGAAAACTATGACATCAATCTGTACTGGAGATAGGACATTCTGAGATATCTAATGGACTCTGGACTTTGGGGATCTAGGATTGACAAGCAACTTAAATTGATTATAGTTAGCTTCCACTTATCTAGAGAGACTAGTATCATTTACAAAAAAGAGAGTGGATTTCTGAATTTATAGTGGCTAAAGCAAATACCTGATTCAATGTTGTCCAGATACATACTTTGGTTAAAACCCCATACATATATACATGTACTCAAATGCTCAGACAGTTAAAAATATCTTAAAAGTTCACAGCATTCATCTAATGGTAATACTATAAATTTTACAATTAGATGAGGTCCCTGCTTACAACTCTACCTGTGAACTTAACAGTCTCTTTTCTTCTGTATATGCATAACAACATAAGTTCATTGGAAAGTTCAGTTATTTGAAGAGTTTGACATACACACACACACACACACATGCACACACACACACACACACATATATATATATATATATATAATTTTTTACACTCCATGTTTTATTCCCAACCCCCTGATCTACCCTCCAACTCCAACTGTTCCACATCCCATACCTTCTACCCACACCCCTGTCTCCACATGGATGACATTGTCCCCTACCCCACCTGACCTCAAACCTCCCTGGGGCTTCCAGTCTCTTGAGAGTTAGGTGCATCATCTCTGAATGAACACAGATCTGACAGTCCTCTACTATATGTGTGGTGGAGGCCTCATATAAGCTGATGTATGGAGGCTCTTTGGTGGTTAAGTGTTTGAGAGATCTCAGGGGTCCACATTAATTGAGACTGCTGGTCTTCCTACAGGATCACCCTTCTCCTCAGCTTATTTCAACCTTCTCTAACTCAACAACAAGTGTCAGTTGCTTCTGTCCATTGGTTGGGTTCAAACAACTGCCTCTGACTCTTTGAGCTGCTTGTTGGATCTTTCAGAGGGCAGTCATGACAGGTCGCTTTTTGTGAGCATACTATAACGTCAGTAACAGTGTCCGGCCTTGGGACCTCCCCTTGAGCTGGATCCAACTTTGGGCCTGTTGTTGGACCTTCTTCTCCTCAGGCTCAGCTCCATTTCTGTTCCTGTAATTCTTTCAGACAGAAACAGTTATGGGTCAGAGACGTGACTGTGGGATAGCAACCCCATTCTTCATTTGATGTTCAGTCTTCCTGCTAGAGGTGGGCACTACAAGTTCTCTGTCCTTACTGTCCTGTGTTTCATCTAAGGTCCCTCCCTTTGAGTCCTGGGAGTTTCTCACCTCCCAGGTCTCTGGGGCATTCTGGGGGGGGGGGTGTCCTCGCAACCTCCCATATCCCGAGGTTCTCTGCAATCTTTCTGCTGTCCCTCAGGAATTCAGTCCTTTTGCCTCATCCAATACCAGATCAGGTTCTCCTTTATACCCACTGCCCCCCTACCCCATCCACTTCCCTTCCCAAGTCCCTCCCTCCCTCCCAACTTGTGATTGCTTTCTTCTCTCTCCCAAGTGGGACTGAAGCATCCTCGCATGGGCACTTCAGCTTGTTGAATCTTTTGAGTTCTGTGGAATGTATCTAAATAGACCCATATTTGTCACCTTGTACAAAGCTAAAATCCAAGTTGATCAAGGACTTCAACATAAAAACAAATACATGGAATCTAATAGAAGAGAAAGTGGGAAAGAACCTTGAGCTCATGGCACGGGAGGAAATTTCCTAAACAGAACTCCAATGGCTCATTCTCTAAGATCAACANTTGATAAATGGGACCTCATAAAACTGGAAAGCTTCTGTAAGACAAAGGACATATTCAGTAAGATAAATCAGCCACATACTGATTGGGAAAAAAACAACCTTTACTTACCCCACATCTGATAGAGGGATAATATCCAAAATTTATAAAGAAATCAAGAAGTTAATCACCAAAAAACTAAACAACCCAATCAAAAATGGGGTNNAGANNTAAACAGAGAATTCTCAACTGAGGAAACTTGAATGGCTGAGAAACTCCTACAGAAATGTTCAAAGTCCTTAGTGATCAGAGAAATGCAAATCAAAACAACCCTGAGATTCAACCTTAAACCAGTCAGAATAGCTAAGATAAAACCCTCAGGTGACAACACATGTTGGAGAGGATGTGGAGAAAGAGGAACACTCCTCCATTACTGGTGGGATTGAAAACTGGTATAACCACTNTGGAAATCAATCTGGAGGTTCCTCAGAAAATTGGAAATAAATCTACCTGAAAACCCAGCTATACCACTCTTGGGAATATACCCAAAATATGCCCCACCATGCCACAAGGGCACGTGTTACACTATCTTCATAGTGAGCTTATTTGTAATAGCCAGATGCTGGAAACAACCTGGATGCTCTACGACTAATGAATGGAGAAAGAAAATGTTGTTCATTTACACAGTGGAATACTACTCAGCTATTGAGAACTAGGACATTCTGACTTGTGCAGGCAAATGGATGGAACTAGAAAATATCATCCTGAGTGAGGTAATTCAGAACCAAAAGGATGTGCATGGTACGTACTCACTAATAAGTAGTTATTAGCTAAAAAGAAAAGAGAAAAAAGATAAAACCAAATGCCATACACTTTTTATTAGTATTGCTTTGTTATACAGCTTTAGGTCAGTGATGGCAATTCCCCCAGAAGTTCTTTAATTGTTGAGAATAGTTTTTGACAACCTAAGTTCCTTGTTATTCCAAATCTAGTGGCATATTGCTCTTTCTAATCTATGAAGAATTGAGTTGTAATATTGTGGGGTACTCTATTGAATCAGTAGATTGCTTGTGGCAAGATGGTCATTTTTGCTATATTAATCTTGCCAATCCATGAGCATGGGTTCCATCTTCTGAGATGTTCTTAGATTTCTTTCTTCAGAAACTTGAAGTGCTTTAATACAGATTTTTCACTTGGTCGGTTAGAGTCACACCTAGGTATTTTATATTATTTGTGACAATTGTGAAGGGTATCATTTCACTAATTTCTTTCTTAACCTGTTTATCTTTTGAGTAGAGGGAGGCCACTGATTTGTTTGAGTTAATTTTATATCCACACACTTTGCTGAAGTTGTTTATCAGGTTTAGGAGTTCTCTGGTGGAAAATTTGGGGACACTGAAGTATAGTATCATATCATCTGCAAGTACTGATATTTTGACTTTTTCCTTTCCAATTTATATCCCTTTGACCTACTTTTGTTGTCTAATTGCTCTGGCTAGGACTTCGACTACTATATTCAGTACATAGGGAGAATGTGCAGCCTTGTCTAGTTCCTGATTTTAGTAAGACTGCTTCAAATCTCTCTCCATTTCATTTGATGTTGGCTACTGATTTGCTGTATATTGCTCTTACTTTGTTTATGTATGGGATTTTAATTACTGATAATTCCAAGACCTTTCCCATGAAGTGGTGTTAAATTTGTCAAATGCTTTCTCAGCATCTAATGAGATGATCATGTCGTGTTTTTCTTTGAGTTTGTATATATAGTAGATTATGTTGATGGATTTCCATATATTGAACTATCCCTCCATTCCTGGGATGAACCCTACTTGAACATGATGGATGATAATTTTGATGTATTCTTGGATTTGCTTTGTGAGAATTTTATTGAATATTTTTTGCATCGATATTTATAAGATCTGTAATTCTCTTTATTTGTTGGGTCCTTGTGTGGTGTAGGTATAAGCGAAATTGTGGCTTCACCTCAGAGTAAAAGTCTGGGAAAAATTTATAAGCAAAAGGTTTCAAGAAACAAGCTGGAGTCACTACTCTAATATCAAATAAAATTGACTTTTCACCAAAAGTTATTAAAAAATTATAAGGAAGAACACTTCATACTCATCAAATGAAAAGTCTATCAAGAATTCTCAATTCTGCTCATCTGAGCTCCAACTGCAAAGGCACCCACATTCATAAAGGAAACTATACTAAACTCAAAGCACACTTGCACCCCACACAATATTGTGGGGACTTCAACACTCCACTCTCATCAAAAGACACAGCATGGAAACAAACTAAACAAAGACATGGTGAAAGCAACAGAAATCATAAACCAAATGTATTTAACAGACATCTATAGAACATTTAGCCACAAAAAAAGTATATACCTTCTTCACAGAACCTCATGGTACCTTCCCCAAAACTGATCATATAATTGATCACAAAAAGGGCCTCAACAGACACAAGAAGTTTGAAATAATCCCGTGCATTCTCTCAGATGACTATGGACTAATCCTAGTCTTCAATTACATCAAGAACAATGTAAAGCCCACATACACATGGATTCCAAACAATGCTCTACTCAATAATAATTTGGTCAAGGAAGAAAGAAAGAAAGAAATTAAAGATGCTTTAGAATTTAATGAAAATGAAGGCACAAGTTACCAAAATTTATGGGACATAATGAAAGCAGGGCTAAGAGGAAAACTCATAGCTCTAAGTGCCTCCAAAAAAGAAACTGGAGAAAGCATACACTAGCAGTTTTGCAGTACACCTGAAAGCTCTAGAACAAAAAAGAGCAAATACATCCAAGAGGAATAGAAGGCAGGACATAAACATACTCCATGCTGAAATCAACCAAGTAGAAACAAAAAGAACTATACAAAGAATCAACAAAACCAGGACATGTTTCTCTGAGAAAATCAACAAGATAAATAAACCCATAGGCAGATTAACGAAACAGTATTCAAATTAATAAAATTATAAATGAAAACGGAGACATAACAATGTAACCCGAGGAAGTTAAAAAATCATCAGATCCTAATACAAAAGCCTACAATCAGCAGAATTGTAAAATCTGGGTGAAATGGACAGTTTTCTACTCTGATACCAGGTGCGAAAAATAAATCAGGGTCAGATAAGCCATCTAAACTTTCCAATAACCCCTAAAGAAATAGAAGCAGTCATTAGAAGTCTCCAAAGAAAAAAAGCCCAGGACCAGATGGGTTTAGTGTTGAATTCTATCAGACTTTCAAAGAAGACCTAATTCTAATACTCTTCAAATTATTCCACAAAATAGAAACAGAGGGAACACTAACCAATTTGTTTGATAAATTACATCATTAGTGGAACAAAAACTAGCATATCTTTGTAATACTGAATAAAGTGGGATGGGCTTAAATGTCTCCACTGCTTACATTATCTCCATCAATTCTCTTCAACAGTGCACTTCAGTCTTAGTTAGGATTTTCTTTGCTGTGAAGAGACACTATGATAAAGGCAACTCTTATAAAGGCAAACAATTAATTAGCCATGACTTACAGCTATTAGAACCAACCTCCTATAGAATCCAAGTTACTGCTTGCTAATTTCTATGTTTTGTCTTGGATGTTGTTGACCTAAATGAGTACCATCTGGGCTAAGTTGTCTTAGCCCCTTTTCAGGGTATCTCTGCTTTTTCCCCTTGCATGATATTACTCTTTCATGATAGTCTCTTGTCTCTACCTTCTCTTCCTTTAAGTACAAAGTCCAGACACCCTAATTAATAAATATGTCTCTCCTCCCTAGGTATTAGCTGCTGGAATTTTTATTTCCCAATCAGAAGTAACTTGGGGACAGGTACCCAGAAGCTATGTGCAGACCCACACGTTCAAGCTGATTTGTGGACCCAACTAGCACTAGAATACAAGCAGGTAGATTTTTCCTTCTTCCAAATCCTCTGAGATGCTTCCCACCTCTCATACCATCCAAATCCACATTCTCTCTTATCATAGCTCCCTGAAAAGTTGTTCTCTGTTTCCATGAGAAATCACATTTCCGTTTCCATTTGAACCATTCCTGTTCATTGAGAATCATATAATTGGTGAGGCCTGGATAAATTGTTCAAAGATTAGAATGAAAAAATAAATAAATTTCTCAGGGTTTTAGAATATTTGTATATCTGAGATGATAACTGTTCGAAAATTGAAGAGATTACTAAATGATGAGTATGAAGACAAAACTTCTTTTGGTGCACAAATTAAAACAGTTATATCCCAAGCTTACATATCCTTATTACCTGAATAAAATGTGCTAGTTAGCATCAAAAAGGCTTTTCAAAGTTGAGAACATTAGCTGGCATAGGAAGACATATAATCAGTAAGTCTAAGAAAAAAACACTTGACAAAATACAGCTCACATACAATAACTCTAGCTTGATCTCAAAGATTCATGATAGTTAAAAAACCATCAAGTGTAATATATTTATAATGGTATAAACTATGCAAATGAATTTTTGTTTCATTCATTTTTTTCTGTTTAGGAAGATTTTGCTGTGTAGCTTATTGTAAATGAGATGTATACTACATCACTCCTATATTTTTGTTCATGAAGAAATTGGTCGTGAACAAATATGAATGTGACCTTCAGATTTCTTAGTCTCTTGTCATTTTTCTCATCACTAAAATAAGTAGAACCTTATCCTTTGGTTTTTTCCAGTCATCTAGCAAAATCACCAATGATATTAAAATTAAGCAATCATTCTTATAGGTGATGCATTTTTCTTCTGAGTAATCCCATCCTTTTGCATATTTCTATGGAAAAGAAAATTTGAATGACATGGAAGGTTAACAAGAAGTCCAAGAGTTAGATCATAAGTGGATCATAGTTTTATTTGCTCTAACTCAATGAACTGTGCTGGAAAATGTGCTTCCAGAGGATTGTAAAAAAGGGCTGGTGAGAGTGGTGAGAAACTCACCAAGTTCTATCCATTTTATGCTGTGTTGTATTTAATAAAAACTGATGTTCTGAGATTGCAGCCTCATGAGGTCAGTGAAGGAAGAGGTAGCCACATGAAAGAACCTAGGCAGTGTATCAATCCATCCATAAAGCAGATGTCATAAAAGTGAAGTCAAACATTTCAGGTAATAAGACCGGAGACTGTCTTCTGTGTTGAGTTCCTCATGTGTGGTGCAGGTGTAGCACGAACAGATACTGTAGTCCACCAGCAGCCCTAGTGACATGGGACCTGGGTAGCAATGAATTTATTTCTGTCTCTGTGTAGAGAAGAAATCTGGCCCCTATATTTACCATTTATTTGAGGGTCTGTGCCACACTTTGATGAAAGTATAAAATAAATAAGCATTTTGATTGTCTGTGTTTATCAGCATGATTTTATTGCTTAATGAAAGCATGCATATATGGTTTTACTACATGAAATATATTCATGTTAATAGATATTGTTACTGCTAGTTGTAAACATGAATACATCTTTGATACATGCCTGAATGGAAAATCTGTGACCACATACTTAAGAGTCAACCTCCTCATTAATTTTTTTCAGATCAATCAGTTGCTTAACCTATCCACCTGCCTCTTCTTTCTGATACCTCTCCTGTGTCCATCATCAGCTTCAGGCCATGAGTAGGTGTCAGTCTCACCCTGTAAAATCTGTTTCTGATAGAATGCTTCTCTGGACATGGAGAACTTATCCTATTCAACATTTCAGGGAAATTCACACTAAGTCATGGCACCATTATAACTATAACTTCTCATGTACAGCTTCTACTTTTACTTCTTTGCTCACTTCTGTCACCACACAGTCTATGTCCTTCTGTTTTAAATTTAGGCTGGTGTACATGTACTCTTAATATTTAGAAAAGATATGGTGCACAAAGCATATGGAAGTTTGGCATCCATTGTAAATTTAAGGATATTAATAATTATTTCACCGAGAATACTCCTACAAATTAAGTACCGCAACTTGTGTTTAAGGAAGAAGTCAGGTGCCATAATCTGAAGACTCACAGGAATAGTAGATATAAGTATAATCTCATATGAATACAGGAGGGGAACTCAAAACCATGCCACTGTCTGGCTTGGTGGAAGCAGTTCTTGAGTAGCTGAGCTGTCATAAATAATAGAGTTTGTTTACCTGAAAAGATGGGTTATGTTTGTAAGACTCTGTCTTCATTTAAAAACAATACCTTCCAGTAATATTCTGTTACTATTTTGGCAATCACTGTGAACAAGAAGCTACACAGTGAGTTGTGCTTTTCAGTCCTAAAGGATACTTCTACAAAAGGCTCTCATAACCAAAGCTCAGGAAACACTGAGGAAAAGGAAATGATATGATAGAGCCATAAGATCAGGAAGTTTGTTGTGAGGTTGTGTCTCCTAGTAACAACATAAGCAATAACTATAAAGTGTTGATGACATGACTACTCAAATGTGAGTTAAACAAGGAGGATACAAATGAACATGACATATAGAATAGGTAATGGTCCATGAGGCCTCTCATTTACAAAACAAAAAATACTATGGAGAAGCAGGTAAAGCTNCCAGCAGAAAAGGTGCTCCTCCTTACAGAAGAGCCTNCCAGGTTGAAAATATCAGCCTTGAAAACCTACATAAGAATAATGTTATATGGATTCTATGAATACATTTAGTAATATGTATGTGTGTGCATGTGTGTGTGTGTGTGTTTAAATATATATATCCATAGAAAAAAAGGTAAAAAGAGGCCAAAAATTTGGGAGAGAACATGAACAAGGTTATTGGGGAGTTGTAATAAGGAAAAGTAAGGGAAAAAATTGTAACAAAAATTCAGGCTCACAAGCAAACAGGGAAAGGAAAAATAAAGGAGAAGCTGTATGGCCACAATAATATCTACTGCTAACTTTGAAAAGACAATGGAACCAGTTATNTACTGCCTAGAAGAGTATGATATCCAAATCACCTCGATATGGAGGAAAATAGAAGAAAGAATCTCTACATAGAATATGATAGAAATCAAAATAAGGTGTAAGTCA
>NW_018391617.1:0-2266 GCF_900095145.1 Mus pahari
AAATCAGTCTGGCAGTTCTTCAGAAAATTGGACATAGTACTACCAGAGGATCCAGTAATACCTCTCCTGGGCATATATCCAGAAGATGTTCCAACTGGTAATAAGAACACATGCTCCATTATGTTCATAGAAAACTTATTTATAATAGCCAGAAGCTGGAAAGAACCCAGATGTCCCTCAACAGAGGAATGGATACAGAAAATGTGGTGCATTTGCACAATAGAGTACTACTCTGCTATTAAAAACAATGACTTTATGAAATTCCTAGGCAAATGGATGGATCTGGAGGGTATCATCCTGAGTGAGGTAACCCAATCACAAAAGAACGCACATGATATGCACTCACTCATAAGTGGATATTAGCCCAGAAACTTAGAATACCCATGATACAATTTGTAAAACACATGAAACTCAAGAAGAATGAAGATCAAAATGTGGACACTTCGCCCCTTCTTAGAATGGGTAACCAAATACCCATGGAAGGGGTTACAGAGACAAAGTCTGGAGCTGAGACGAATGAATGGACCATCCAGAAACTGCCCCACCCAGGGGTCAATCCCATAATCATCCACTAAATGTAGACACTATTGCATATGCCAGCAAGATTTCCTGAAAGGATCCTGATATAGCTATCTCTTGTGAGGCTATGCCAGTGCCTGGCAAACACAGAAGTGGATGCTCACAGTCAGCTATCTGATGGAACACCAGGCCCCCAATAGAGGAGCTAGAGAAAGTACCCAAGGAGCTGAAGGGGTCTGCAACCCAATAGGTGGAACAATATGAACTAACCAGTACCCTCAGAGCTCCTGTTTCTAGCTGCATATGTAGCAGAAGATGGTCTAGTCAGCCATCATTGGAAAGAGAGGCCCCTTGGTCTTGCAAATTTTATATGCCCCAGTAGAGGGGAACACCAGGGCCAAAAAGAGGGAGTGGGTGGGTAGGGGAGCGGGGGGGGGGGAGAGGGTATAGGGGACTTTCAGGATAGCATTTGAAATGTAAAGGAAGTAAATACCTAATAAGATTGGGGGAAAAAAGAAAAAACATTTGACAAAATACAATACCCCTGCATGATAAAAGTTTTGGAAACATCAGGAATTCAAACTTAACCTATACCTAAACATCATTTGCAGTATCCAGCAAACCAATAGCCAACATCAAACTAAATGGAGAGAAACTTGAAGGAATTCCCCTAAAATCAAGGACTTGACATATCTGCCCACTCTTTCACTACCTAGTCAATGTAGTACTAGAAGTCCTAGCCAGAGCAATTAGGCAACACTAGGAAGTCAAGGGATACAAATTGGAAAGGAAGAAGTGAAAATATCACCATTTGCAGATGATATGGTAATATAATTAAGTGACCCCAAAAATTCCACCAGAGAACTCTTAAACCTAATAAACAAATTCAGCAAAGTGGCTGGATATAAAATTAACTGAAACCAATCAGTACCCTTCCTCTTCTATTCAAAGGATTAACAGGTTGAAAAAGAAATTAGACAAACAACACCATTCACAATGGTCACAAATAATATAAAATACCTTGGTGTGACTCTTACCAAGCAAGTAAAATATCTGTATGACAAGAACTTCAATTCAAGTCTCTGAAGAAAGAAATTGAAGAAGGTATCAGAAGATGGAAAGATCTCCCATGCTCCTGGATTGGCAGGATTAATACATTAAAAATGGACATCTTGCTGAAAGCAATCTACAGATTCAATGCAATCCGATCAAAATTCTAACTTAATTCTTCATAGAGTTAGAAAGACAATTTGCAAATTCTCCTGGAATAACGAAAACCCCAGGATAATGAAAATTATTCTCAACAGTAAAAGAAATTCTTGGGGGAAATCACCACCACTGACCTCAAGCTGTATTACAGAGTAATAGCGATATAAAGTATATGGTATTGGTACAGAGATGGCCAGATATATCAATGGAATAGAATTGAAGGGCCAGAAATAAACCCACATACCTATGGTCACTTGATCTTTGACAAAGGAGCTAAAACCATCCAGTGGAAAAAGACAGCATTTTCAACAAATGGTGCTGGTTCAACTACTGGTCAGCTTGTTGAAGAATGCGAAGTGATCTGTTGGCTCCTCCCTCTAAGCCTTGTGTTCCGCCTCTTGCAGACAGGTTGGGAGTTTCTCCCTGAAACCCTGGATCTGGACAGCGTCCTCGAACCGCCCACTGTCACCGCCCACCGTCGCCGGACCGCCCGCCCGCCGCCGCAGGACCGCCCACTGTCGCCGGACCGCCCCCCATC
>NW_018391618.1:0-2299 GCF_900095145.1 Mus pahari
CTATTAATCTTACACCAAACTAAAAATAAATCAAATTCAATTAGATCCATCTTGTCTAGCATTTCACTCACCTTAAGGCTTTACCACGCCAATCTTAAGGAAGAAGATACTGATTTATCATGTTAATTTTTAGTTCTCATAAAATTGCTGTATGCTTGATTTGTTTCTCTTCCAATATTCTTATGTAATCAAGGAAGACTTAGAAGAAAATGTGTTTTTCAAAACTGTATAATCAATGAGGCACAGGTAACTGTTGACTGTCTGGCCAGCCATTTTGTGCTGTTACTAGTATTACCAAGCAACTTTCTTATGTGCTGTTATGAAGAAACTTTCTCATGGCCTAGTTGTTTGCATACTCTGTTATGTTCTGTGTTTTGGTGTTCTTTGAAACCAATCACAGGAAAACAAAGTTTAGAATTACTTTATATAGTTAGCCACAATAAGCTTAGACATGAACAAATGTCCCAGAAGCACTTCCTGAACCTGTGTATAATACGCTGCCCCTGGTATGGACCCCAACATAAGAGAAACCTCTGCACCAATATGAAAAGCCATTTGGAATAAGACTTCCATTTTGAGTAGGGATCGAATAAAATTTTAAGTTCCTAAGCCCTCCCTGGGAATTGACATCCTACTTGCCAGAGAGAGACATGTGCATCCTGGTTGGCAAGTTAAGATATAAATGTTAGGCAAGGCAAGTTCCCACACACACAGTTGAATACCCCAACCAATGAGAACAGAATAAAATGCACAACACAGATATGTTCTCATGGAAATCCCCTCTCTCTAAATCCTGATAGATGGAATAATTTAGCACAGATGTTTGTGGATTTCAGGATGAAAAGATAGGGTTTACTGTGGGAAATCACATTCGCCATTACAAGATGGCGTCCGAGCCAGATGGGCGTTCCCTTTCTAATGCATAAACAACTGATACGCACCTGCGCTAAACGAGAATGATGATGAGTCATAGCTCATCCCGGAGCATGTAAATGAGGATTTGCAAGCTGAACCAATCACATTATGACACACTACTCCTAGGTCTATTTAAGCAACACCTCTTTCTTTGTTCGGGGTCTTTCACTTCTACAAGCAAACCCGCAATAAATGTCTGCAGAAGAATCTGGTTGTCTGGTGTCTCTCTTGCTGGTGAGATAGGCGTCTCCGACAAGTGGTGCTGAAACCCAGGAACCTGAACAGCGACAGCGGCATAAGCGAAGACCCCCTAAGAAGTTAGGGCGGATTCAGAACTGCATGATGTAGGGAACAAAAGAAGGTAAGCTCTGAGAGATATGCCTCCTTTGGGGACGGAGCCTTTTGAGATTGATCCTGCTATCGTCGCCATTATCCTTCCCGTTAAAGTCCTGGTAGCACTGCTTGTCTGTTATTGCCTTAATTGTCATCACCCTGAGAAAGTGTGCATTTGCTGGGAGTGTTAAGCACATAAGTCGAGTATAGACAAGCTCGCGTGCAACAGCCTGAATAAGACCCTCATGTAGATAATCGAGCATCATGGGAAATTCACCGTCCACCGCTATGGTGAGTGCCCTGGGGGCTCTTCTGAGTGAGCGTGGTTTGAAGATCTCAGAAAAGAACTTGGGTTCCTTCATAAAGAAATAGACTGTATAGCTTGCTCCTTGGGTTAGCACGACAGGATCCCTAAACTTACCCAGTTGGGAGGAGCTTGGAAAGGACATTGGGAGGGAAGCAGAAGAAGGGAAACTGGCACCAGGCATATTGCCATTATGAAAATTGGTCAAAGCTTGTATACAGGACAAGCAGTGCAAAGGATTAGACAAGGAAGGGCAGGAATTACAGGAGAGCATGTCAGAAACAGAGCAAAGTAAAGTGACAGGAGCATGCAGAAAACAGAGAACAGAGAAAAAGAAAGAAATAAAAAGGAAAGTAAATGTACCGCCCGGAGGTGCCAAAGGTCCTACTCCTTTGTACCCCGTGGCAGAATTAGAGCTCCTTGGGCTGATGAGTTCGGAGGAGTCCAACCTCTCGGAAGGAGAGGAGGAAGAGCTAGAGGAAGCAGAGGCGACCTATGAGTCTGACCATTGTGGCCAACTAGGTAGTGGTCCGAGCACCCTGATACAGCCTCCACCATATTATGAGAAAAGTCTGCCACGTTATGAGAAAAGTGAAACCAAGTGTGGACATTCATTTTGCTCTGCAGCAACTCGCAGGCAATTGCAACATATGTTTTCTGTTTTTGAAGATGCAAATCAGGGTAGATATCATCAACCAATAGGCCATAAAGACGTCAAAGAATTGGCAGAATCTGTAAGGACTTATG
>NW_018391619.1:0-2266 GCF_900095145.1 Mus pahari
AAACTTAGAATACCCAAGATACATTTTGCAAAACACAAGAAAACCAAGAAGGAAGAGCATTGTGTGGATATTTCATTCCTCCTTAGAATAAGGAACAAAATACCCATGAAAGGATATAGGTACAGAGACAAAAATTTAGAGCTAAGATGAAAGGATGGACTATTCAGAGACTACCTCATCCGGGGATCCTCCCATCATCAGCCACCACACGCAGATACTAATGCACATGCCAGCAAGTTTCTGCTGAAGGGACCCTAATATAGCGGCCTCTTGTGAGGTTATGCTAGTGCCTGGCAAACACAGAAGTGGATGCTCACAGTCAGCTATTGGATAGAACACAGGGCCCCCAATGGAGGAGCTAGAGAAAGTACCTAAGGAGCTGTATATATTTCTTTAGGAATAACACTACAGGGGATAAGTCCTGAACCCAGATCACCTCACAACAGATGATTGTTAGGGCAGCTCTCCTATACTCACACCCACAGGGTTAGTTCAGTCCTCATCACCCAACCTCCTGCCACTAGGGCCAGCTCTACTGTGCTTCTCATGTTAGGCGCAAGGCCTGCTCAACAGAATGCTGCAGGCAGCCAGGGGCAGGGCCACCTCCCCTGCTCTCAGGACCCAGTGGACAATTTTTCCTTCTGCTACAGATGGTGACCAGCTGTGTGTGTGGTGGGTAACACATCCAGGCCAACACAATTCATGGCAGAGGAGTGGCAGAACAGCACTCCCATGTTTTCGCCCTGGGGGGAGGGGGGTGCAAGTTCACCTGAGCCCCAGCCAGGAGGGCCAATCCCATTGTGCTGCTCAGGTGAGGTACAGGGCCTGTACTCCCATGGTGGGAACAGCTCTCAAGAGTACAGCAGCCCGTGAAGGGTGGGCCGAATCAGCACAACCCCTAGACATCCATGTGGTATCAGGTGGCTACCCAGACAAAGATCCTATGGTCTTTAGTGGTAATATGAGTCACAGAAGCTGCATAGCAAGAGTCTCACACATGGTCCCCAGTGTTATCACAGGGTAGGTTTTAGGATCATACAGGTCAAGTGAGTTATGCAAGTGAAAATAAGTTTTTTTAAGCATATGCAATATCTAATCTGTAAGCATTGAGCATGTTAGCCATACTCTAGCCTGGCATGCCCTGACATGAGCTTTCTGGTTGCCATGTTCTTTTCTATTACCTGCTTCTGTTCCATGAAAGAGGGAGATGAGTCATACTGTTACCTCATTTTCAGATATGACCAATCTGCATCTCAGACAGGAAGTGACTTCTTCACAGCTGCTTAGGGGAAATGTAGAGCTGATACCCAAGCAGTTCCTCTAAAAACTGAGCTTGTTTTCCATTGTGTTGCTACAGAGTGCAGTGTTTCTTGTGGCATATTCAATTTGAAGATAGTTTTTCTATTTATGCCCACAAATAAATATACTCTTCATCCCTCATCAAAAGAAAATATCTTTTTACAACAGACATTGAATTCTACAGAAAATCACACTCAATTAAAATAGAGAGTTGTGAAGGCCAGTCCCAGTAGCTGTACCTAAAAATACTCCCCTATCTAAGGCTCACAGAATATTGCAGAGGTCAGGGTCAACAGACTGTAAGAGTCACAGGATCTGAAAGTTTGCTGTGAGATTTTCTCTTCTAGAAACATTAGAACCTATACCCACAAAGTCTTATCAACACAACTGTCCAAATGTCAGTGGAAAAAGTACGACAACAGCGGATATGCCAAAGTAAATAGGAAAGCACCCATGAAGAGGGAGGCCTATACAAGAACTATAGGTTAACTGAGGGAACCTGGATGGGAGAGAGTCTGTCTTGCCCAGGGAAGAGCACAGCAAGCATACCTACTGACTGTCAAGTGCCAAATAGCCAGCCCAAAACATACACAAAAGTAAAATGTAACATTATATTTGGGAATATACATGAATATATGCATATAACTATATATACATATATGAATGCATACAGGGTAAGAGGGTAGAACATAAATTTTTAGGAGAAATGGAAAGGAGAAATATTTGAAATATAACCTCAAAAATACTGAAAACCAAAAGTATCTTTTCTTTTTTTTCTTTTATTATTTATTTATTACTATTTTCTTTATATATATTTCAAATGCCATCCCGAAAGTTCCTTATACCCCCTCACGCCTGATCCCCTAAAAACCCACTCCCACTACTTGGCCCTGGCCTTCCCCTGTGCTGGGTCATATAAAGTTTACAAGACCAAGGGGCCTCTCTTCCCAATGATGGCTGATTAGGC
>NW_018391620.1:0-2282 GCF_900095145.1 Mus pahari
GAGACACTGGTTTTGATCCCCAGTACCACAAAAACAAAAGAGAAAGACGTTTCTTTTTCTAATGACCTATGGAATCTCAACCACAAGAGCGTTTAATAAATTAAGTAAACAGCATACTGTTGTAATTGTGATAAGATACAACGTAATACCGACATCACTCGATAGCAGAGGTTAGCAAGTGTTTTACATAGTCAGCAAGTATTTTAGACTTTGCAGGCCATGTATCTCTCTGCTGTATATTAGGACTTATTCTTGAATACAAGACCAGTGTTCTAACACTAAACTGCATCCTTGGTATTTCTTTTGCTTTTTACATTTTGAGATAGGTTCTTAGTAAGTTTCCTGGGCTGGCTCACTTTATGGCCTAGTCACACTGAACTTGTGACCATCTGGCTGTAGCCTCCATACTACCAGAGCTATTTTCTTGTCTCTCCTCTCCCTTATGCTCTTTTTCTTTTGTAAACAGCTCTAAATGCACTCTAACATAGCTCATGAACTATACAAAAACAGACTGGAGGACAGAATTGACCTATAGGTCAAATTTGCTGATCCCTATCCTGTACTTATTAGAGTATTATATATTTCAAAGAATTTACCTTTCCAATCTCCCAAGTACTTTAACCTCCATAGTTTCTTCAGAAATGCCTACAAATATAATACCAGCTCTAGGAATAAAAAGAAGTAATAAAATTTAGGGAAGATATTTCATGTTTCACAGTATAATTTTATAACTTGGTTTGAATGAAGACACATTAATTTAAAGTTTAAGTTACAATACTGCCTTTAAATAATATGGCACTCTTAAGAACTCGACAGGCTAGACTACATCCAAAACAATGCAAAGTACTCTCCCAAGTTTTATTATACAAAATTCATAGCAAACAATTTTTAAAAGATCATTTTTTAAAAACCTTAAATTTATATTTGAGAACTTTATATGGGACTTCTCTAATATTCTAACATTTGTTTCAAGAGTATTCTCTGAGGATCAGAAAATCAGGCTCAATCACCTTGCTGCAGCTTCCACCAGAGCCTTTTCATCTGGTGAAGATGCATAGTACTCCAGCTGTGCAGGTGCCAGGTTGGGCTGCCAGGGACCATCCCCAATGCCGTCAGTTTGAACATTGCTGATCTGTACAGTATGGCAAAGACTGACTGCTTTAAAGAACAGATCGTGTTCTTTGATCTGTAAAAACATAGCATTCATGATCAAAGCACATTCCCAGTACCATATAGGAAAACAAACTTAAGACCCTGAGAAGTAAGACAACAGTCTTACAACCTGAATTTCTTGAGAAAGAGCTGAAAGTTGTGGATTTCAATCTTAAACTGTTTTAGTAGCCTTTGGTAGAAGTACATCTTTTTAACAAGCATAAGCTGCAAGCTAGGGAGACTGTGTCCTTGTGAAGAAAACAGCTCTCCAAAAGCACAAATACAGAGTTTCTCCTTTTCACTTCAAGGCAGTGACAGCATTTCCTAACTTGCACTTGAATGACTAGCAAGCGAAGATATCTAAGGTGCTTAGTAATGACAAGCTAGACTGTGTTATAACTAGTCTCAGAATAGTATTTTGTGGTGCTAAATCAAAGATACTTATTTCAAATGTATACTTGTAGCTTCACCAACAGGAATTCCCCCTTAACCCATTTATTAAAGAGAATTAATTCATAGGAAATCCATAATGATTAATTTGGAAATTGCTTACTAGCTCAGTTTCACTTTCAGGACTGGTCCTAAGAGAAGTGGCTGTAAGATGGGCTGAGTTGCTGAGATGGGATAAACTACCAAGGAAAGGCACGTCTGCTTCTGTGGAGTCTGGGCTTGGTCCTTCAGGTACAAGTTTACCATTGATTTCTTGGTATTTCAGGCCATTAATTGAACATTCTCGAAACTGCATCTCATTTTCTGTCAGTGTTCCAGTTTTATCCGTAAATACATATTCCACCTAGAGAAAGAAAACAAATGAAACTTTTGTGGTTAGGAGTCAGGGTTGACCAAGGTAATAAAAATACGTAAAATTCAAATATATATCTTTAGATTCACGTTCATTTATAAAGGTGACTGAGAATGAGGTATAAGAATTTCATGTCTATCTCTTGGTCAAGATGGTATGATTTGTCACTTATCACTGAAGTAAAGGTAGAATTGATGCTAAACAACCGAGAAAGTGGAGTCAGGAGAGATGGTATAGAAACAGGGAAAGCATATCTCTCAATGTAAACACATAGTCCACCTCTCTCTCTCTCCCCTCATCTGTCTCTGCCTCTCTCTCTCTCTCTCTC
>NW_018391621.1:0-1779 GCF_900095145.1 Mus pahari
GCCTAATCAGCCATCATTGGGAAGAGAGGCCCCTTGGTCTTGCAAACTTTATATGACCCAGCACAGGGGAAGGCCAGGGCCAAGAAGTGGGAGTGTGTGGATAAGGGAGCAGGGACGGGGGGAGAGTATGGGGAACTTTCAGGATAGCATTTGAAATGTAAATAAAGAAAATATATAAAAAAAAGCCAAACATATCACCATTTTCCGGACAAAAACTTGTGGCTAAATAGATTATAGTCCTTTGGGAGAGAACCTACTACTATTATGGTCTAAATGGTCATAGTAGTAAATTATGTCCTAATAAATTAAGGGCATACTCATTGATTGATGCACCACTAAACCCTCATCAGAGAAGCTTCTATTTCAAGTAAAAGGTGATTAACACAACTGGCCAAGGAACAAAGCATAAAAGATTTCTCAGCTCTAATTGCATCATCAAAACTTCACTCCTTTTCCAAAGGTTTATGAATTTTTGTGGGAGAGGGGACAGAGAGAAAATAAATCCAGAGGCTGACATCAAGGAAACTGTCTTGGAAGTACAGTATGGCAGTTGTACATATGAACTCACAGTGTCTGTGACAGCATGACTTGTGCAATTCGAATCTTGATGATATCCCAGTATGGAGAGGAGAGCTTTGTCCCAAATCCCACCCCTAGACATGGAGTTATTGGCAACTGTCAGCTGTTAAAAATATGAGTCAACTTTCTCTATGAGTGCAGCTCCTGGTAAATTGACTATGCCCCTTTGGAAGGCCACACATCCAAGAATATATCTCATCCTTGAGATGAGATAGCTGAAACTTACATGGTGCCAGAAATAGTGTCTATACCCATTAGTCAGAATAGGAAAAAGCTTTCACACTCTTGAAGCATATGTTAGAGTACTAAGAAAGGTGTTGCTTTACTAAAAGTATTGATCATATGGTAAACAGTACAACTTTAAAAGTACAATAGCCATAAACTTTTTTTCTCTACAGGAGTTTTAGAGTAGAATACTTTCTCAAGAAAAAGATGTATATGAACCCAAGTAAACTCCTGAAGCTGTCACATTCTATAAACAGTTGTATTATTTCGTTAACATAATTTCTAAAACTTTAATGTCCACATCATTGAAAAGGTATTTTTATAAGGTTCATTTTGTTAAGTCTCCACTTGTACCAGCAGTTTAACTCTACACCAATACTGTAAACCACCACTTAAAAAAAAAAAAAAAAAAAAAAAAAAAAAGGAGAAAAAACAAAAAAAAAAAAAAAAAAAAAAAAAACCAACCACGAACTCACTCTATTTGTTAGCTGCCCCAAACCCACAGAGATCATGAGAATTCCAGAATGTATGGGGAAGAATATAGAAATTTTAACCCATAGCTGAAGAGATTTGGTATTGAAGATTGCTAGGGCAAAGAAAGCTTGGTTTACTTACAGATATAGCCCTGGTAAATTACTCATTCTCCAGTGGATGGCATCATACTTATGTGCATAATGACACCATTGATTCAACGCTGGATTTTAAAACAGGATATGAAATTAGATGATGGATGTGGTAGTGGGTGTCTGGGAAGATATGGAAAAAGGGAAGGAGTGAATGTGATCAAAATGCATTATGCTCATATATGGATTTTCTAAGCAGTGATAATCAAAAAATGAAAAAATAAAAGGGGTCTCTATTCAAATGCAGTGGTATTTTAAATTAACTCATACTTGTTTTGTGAAGTAAGTTAGTCTGGTAGTTGAGGAAAATAAGATATATATATATATATATATATATATATATATATATATA
>NW_018391621.1:2188-15270 GCF_900095145.1 Mus pahari
CAAAATACCAAGTAGTAGTTGTAAAGACAAGGGCAAAACATTTAAGGGTAAGCAGACTTTAAGAAACAAAGGTTCAATAGTAGTCTTGTTACAACTTATATACCAATCTTGGTTTGTTTGTTTTTTAATTCAATGAGGCTTAAGTCTTCTTAGAATATACTTTCTGGCCTCCAAATACTGTTGAATTAATGTAAACAAATGGATGGACTTGAAAGTATGTATTTCTAATATGAAAATTAAAAAGTCTTTATGAAGTAAAAAATGAAATGTGCCAGTAATAAGGAGGAAAGTGATGCAAACAGACCCAAAGAAAGATGGGTAAAACAAACAATACTAAATCTACTAGTAATCATCTTCCAGTCAAAAAAGATAAGCACTTTGTCTTTTAATAAGTCATGTACATACTGTTTTGTAGCATTTTCTAAGTTACAGAACCATAAGAACTATTCATTTTCTTATTTGAGAGAAATTTATAAATATTAGGAGGTGAATCACTACATTTCTTGGAACATGTGGATCTTAAAATTATATATTTGAAGAACATAAATTAACTCTCAAAGCTTTCATTTAAGCCCCTTTAGAGGGGGTATAGCTTATTACTTATAAAAGTTATTCATAATATCTTATATTCAAGAAACTTCAAACTTAAACATCTGAGCTGACAGTACTTATAGAAATCTAACCTACCTCTTCATTTTCAATTAAAAGAAACCTTAATTGAAAAAGATCTTTCCTTTCCTAAATATAATTCTCCTTAATACTGTGTTGAATTTTGTCTTAGCTCTGTGGATAAGACTATTTCTCCTTTCCCAGCATTCCTTAGTTATCTGTAGTCTCTATCCAAGGCCCTGTGCATGCTTTCTCTCCCATGTTAGTATTACTATTGGTATCATCCTAGTTCAAATCTTATTTAGGCAGACAACAAAGAAAAATAAGGTGGCAAATTTGAAAAGACAGCAAAAAGAATGTGTACATGATAGAGTTTGGAGGGAAGAGGGGAAAGACGTGAATTATACATTATATTATAAACTGATAAATAAATTTAAAATGTGAACTACAAAATTTTTTAGATTTTTGTCTCACTATATTAAGAATAGTTAAGGTCAAAACAAATAAAAATACCTTGACTTCTTCCTCTACTAATTGTATTTTTATTGCCTTCAAATTTATTATTGCTCTAGCTAAGACTTCAAGTACAAGAGGGAAAGTACACTTCCTTGTCTTATTCCTGATTTTAGTGGAATTTCCCCCTCCAATTAGAATGATGTTGATTGTGATATTTTATATATTGTATTTATCACGTTGATATGGGTGTCTCAAATCTCTATGTTCTCAAGGACTTTTACAATGAATGAATGTTTAATTTTGTTAAGGGTCTTTTAAAAAAGAAATATCTTTAATCTTTTTATTTTATTTTATTTTTTTTACAATCCAGTCAGTATCCCCCTCCTGGTCTGCCCTCCAGGGTAAGAGGAATGGGATTACAACTCCTCATCCCATTCCTCCTACACATTTTCCAAAAGGATGTCCCCACCCACACCCACCCCACCAGACCTCCCTACTCGCTGGGACCTCAAGTCTCTTAAAGGTTATATACTTCTTCTCTCACTGAGGCCAGACCAGGAAGTCCTCTGCTGTGTATGTGTCTGGGACCTCAGATTAACTGGTGAATACTACCTGGTTGGTGGCTCAGTGTCTGAGAGATCTCAGGGACCCAGGTTAGATAAGACTGCTGACCTTCCCATGGGGTCACCCACCACCTCAGCTTCTTCCAGCCTATCCTGAATTCAACCACAGGCGTCCCCTGTTTTTGTCCATTGCTTGGGTGTAAGTATCTGTGTCTGACTCATTCAGCTACTTGGTGGGCCTCTTGGAGTACAGCTCCTGTCTGCTAGCAGAATACTGGCTTCCAGGCAGCTAGGATGAGGTTCTTAAAGACCACCCCCACAGTAACACATCTATTTCAACAGGACCAAACCCTCTAATAGTGCCACTCCTTGAGCTGAGCATATACAAACCATTACATACATGATGCCATAGTCTGTCAGTTCATATTGGTATCAGTTCTGCTGAAAGATACTGCTTCTGTAGAGTCATCTATCATCTATGGGTCTTATTATCTTTCTATCGCCTCTTCTGCATAGATTCCTGATCCTTGATGGGGATGAATACATCCTATTTAGAACTTAGTGTTTTAAAGTCTCTCATTCTCTAAACATTGTCCATTTGTGGTTCTCTATGTTAATTCCTATCTACTGTAAGAAGAAGCTTCCTTGAGGAAAGATGTGTGAGATACTAATCTATGGGAACAGTGTTTCATCATTATGAATCAACTTAGTATATTTTTTTGGCAGTATAATAGTTGTAGGTTTCTCCCTAGGCATACGACCTATCTAGTCTCAGATTCTTGGCTACTTTAGCAATGTCCCATATGGTCTCCATTACATGGAGTGGCCCTTAAATCCAATTAGTATCATGAAATTTGTGACAGTACTTCATAAGTATGTCTTGAAAGCAGGTCGCTATTGTAGGACACAAAGTTTGTAGCTTGGAGATATTACTTTTTCCCTCCTGTAACATGCAGAGTATATTTTAGTATGATAAATACCATTCAGTAGAGGTAAAATGTCTAGTTAAGCACCAGTTCCATGTGTGATGACATATATAAATGGTGTTGTTACGGAGCTTACAACCATCAGGAAAATGCTACAGACTTAATATAGAATATAATTGGTCAATTTTACTAATTCTGGAGCAGAGCAACAGACTTCAAGACAAATGTAAAAGATGCTTCCCAGAAAGGGCTAAGGGGAGGTTTTTTTTGTTTTGTTCTGTTTTGCTTTTGTTTGTATGGTTAGTTTTGCAAGCACTGCAATGGCTCCACTTCTGAGGAACTTTCTTGTTGCAGGAAATATTAAAAAAAGGACCAGCAAGTTCTGAGCTTGTGCCGGCAACTCTTGGCCTACTGTGGTCCTGCTGACTCTGTCTCTACGCACCAATTCTCCAGTGGGGCACGCACCTGCGAACCACATGGCTTGAGCTGGGTGAGCTCAACTTGAAGGTCTCTCTGGGCCCGAGCTCCCAAGTCCCTTGGCAGATCATTGCCATGCCAGCCCCATGCAACAACCATCCACCCCAAGGTCAGCCACCACACCAACTATCAACCCAGTAGAAACAAAACTCTTGAAGCTTATAATTAACCAATCAGATTCATGTATCAGTAAATTCTCAATTCACAAGATGCCAATAAAATAATTTCAGAACCAATTGAAAATGATAAAAGCTGCCAACCTAGATTAGACAAATTATCCCAACTACTTAAACCTTATGATATCAAAACTACCTGTGGCTATCTTAAGCCATGCAGCTTTAGGTTCTTCTTCTTGTCCGTTCTCCATCTTGGCCTTCTCCTTTCTCCTGACATGCTCCCTGTCTCTGCAACTCTTTGTTCTACCTCCCTTTTCCCTGCCCAATCACAGGCCTCCTGTTGCATTAATATTTTAATGTAATTGGACAGGGAAAATCCTGTCACACTTCCTGGTTCCCCTGCCCAGAGATATGTTACATAATCCAGAGCAAACAGTTAATCATTTTGCAACAGTTACACTGTTTAGGGGAGAAGGAAAGGGGTTGGAACTATTAGGAATTTAGGTCAGAGGCCAATGACCAGAAGAGAGATAAATGTCACAAAGCAGAATTTCCTTTGCCATCACAATGTTTTCAGCAATAGAGTCTCCTTGTCAATATCGTGATGTTTGAAGGTTTCTATGGATCATCTGTCTTACAACTCAACAAAATGTAATGCATTCTTTGCACTGGAAAGTGTGCATGGTGGCATGGTTTATATGGTAGCACTGATGCATTATTTCCCTTAGTATTTGTGACTCTATTTAGATATCTTTCATTTATGTATAAAGTTTGGAAAGATTAAACAGTGGTACTTTTCCATGTGGTTTTTCAAATGACCTTCAGTTTAATTGTTTTCCCCTGTATTGCCTATATTATCTTTCTTTCTTATCCCATTCTCTACTCAATGCTCCTATTCTAGTTTCTCATTTGTCACTCTATAACAATATATACTATTTCTCTGTCCTTGGGAGACCGTTTGCTATATCATGGTCTCTTACAAGCTACATAAACTCTGTGGTTATCTAGAATTTATCCACTTATTAAAAGCTTAAAAGCTAACATTCGCTGGGCGTGGTGACGCACGCCTTTAATCTCAGCACTTGGGAGGCATAGGCAGGCAGACTTCTGAGTTCGAGGCCAGCCTAGTCTACAGAGTGAGTTTCAGGACAGCCAGGACTAGACAGGGAAACCCTGTCTCAAAAAAAGCTAACATTCACATGTAATCAAAAAAAAATGAAATATTTGGGGTTTTGTTTGTTTGTTTTTGTTTTTTATCTAGTTACCTCACTCAGGATTTTTTTAGTGCCATCCATTTACGTTCAATTTTGATTCTTTGTAACAGCTACAATTTATTGTTGTGTACTACATTTTCATTATCTATTCATCAGTTGGTAGACATATAGGTTGTTTCCAAATTCTCACTATTCTAAACAGAGTGGCATGGTGGTTTCAATGAGAATTACTCCAATAGGATCAAATATTTGAATATTTTGTCCCCAGTTAGTAGAACTCGTTGGGTAGGATTGAGAGATATGGCCTATTGAAGTAAGAATGGCTCAACGTCCATGACATGTTCAGTGTCTTTCTCTGCCTTCTGCCTGTAGACCAGGATGTTAAGTTTTCAGCTATTGTTCCACCTCTATGCCTGTCTGAGTCCTATGATCATGACCATGGACTAACCCCCTATAATTCTAAGCCAGCCCATTAAATGCTTTCTTTTATAAGAATTGTCTTTGTTATGGTATCTCTTCACAGAAATCGAACAGTAAATAAGACAGAAGCTGATAGCAGGGATTGGATTATTGCTCTGACAGGTCTGACCATGATGTTGTCTGAAGGAATATGGAAGACTTTGGGACTTTGGACTACAAAATCAGTTGAACACTTAAAACAAACCTAGTTGGAACATGAAAACCAGTCATGCTAAGGATGGTATGGATTATGGCAGTCTGATTCAAGAGGTTTCACAAGGGAAGAATCTTCAGTTGGTGCAGAGATGATTTTTGTGATGTTTTGGCAAAAAAAAAATGTGAAGGCTTTTGGTCCTTGCTCAAATATTTCAAGAGTCTAAATTTAAATGTTTTATATTAATACCACAAGCAGAGGAGCTTTAAGACAGTGTAGCATTAACTATGTCACATGAAAAGGAGAAGGAAGACAAAATGAAATTACAAAAACTTACAGTTTGAAGAGAAAAAGATATGCAACAAATTTAATGTTGGAGCTGGATACTGTGCTCAAGCAGATGAAAAATTTAAAGAAGGCTTGATATAAAATGGAATAAAGTTAGTGGTGTCCTCAAGGTGAGACTCCACTCAGCTAAGCTTCCAACTTGTGAAAAAGACTTACAGGAAATCTTAACAGCAAAGAAAATCATCAACAACAGAAAGCTTATTCACATATAATTAAAGGAGGGGCAAGGTTCTAGCCCCAACAAACAGAAGAACATACCAGCTTTGACCACATGGTTTGGGCTTTAGACTCAAGAAGGATGTAGGACTAAAAAAGAGTTGTGGCATCTTCCTCCAGAGTTAAGGAAAACTACTGAGGCCACTTTTGGCAGAAGAATCCGTGTAAAGAAGCCCAGAGTGACCATTGTGTGAAGTTGTCAAAGCGAAACCTATTTTGTATTGTTGACCCTTGATGTTGAAGATGCCAGAGTTATCATAGATGCTAACCGCTTGTGAAAACAGCCCAGGATAGAGAAATATGTTGTAGTCAGCATATCTAAAAAGGGAAAAACATCTAATAAACCATTTAACATCAGACATAGAGCTGCAGAACTTTGAGTTTAACCAGCTGAGTTTTGATCTTGCTTTGTCTAATAATTCCATACTATGATCCATTTCTTCCTTTTAGAATGGTAAAGTATTTTCTGTGTTATTGTAATTTGGAAGTATGTGATCTGCTTTTTTTTTTTTTTTTACTTTATAGGGGATTGCAGCTAAGATATTGTCTTGAATCTCAGAAGAGATCCAGTTTCTATCTATTTTCTACCTGTTGCCTGTGTATCAGGATTTAAAGCTCTAAGCTACTGTTCCACCACAATGTCTATCTGCTTCTGGCCATGATTGACTATGGACTACTCTGCTAACACTGTAATCAAGTCTCCAATTAAGTTTGTTCTTACTGTGGTCTTGGTGTCCCTTTCTAGCAAATAAGTAGCTAAGACAAGTGACAATGAACATGGATGAGCAATTATCTCTGTAATAGAATGTAGAATCATTTGGTTACATGCACATGAGTGGTATAGATTGATCTTGAAGTAGATTGATGCTCAGTTTTCTAGTGATTTATTATATTAATTTCTATAGTGGCTATATAAGTTTGCACTCTCACTAGCAATGTATAAATGTTCCTCTTTCCTTACATCCTCACCAATATGTGCTATCATTTGCTTTATGTATCTTGGCCATTGTGGCTGAGATAAGTCAAGATCTCAAAGTACTTTTGATTTGCATTTAACTGCTGGCTAAGGATGTTGAACATTTCTTTAAATGTCTGTCAATCATCGGTGGTTCTTCTTTTGAGAACATTCTAGTTATGTACCCAATTCTTAATTGGATTTTTAATTTTGCTTCCTTGATATTCAGGGTTTTTTTCTTTATACATTTTAGATACTAAAACTATATCAGATATATAAATGGTAAAGTTATTTTTCCATTCTGTAGGCAGCCATTTTGCCTGAATGGTGGTACAATTTGTTTGTACAGAAGTGTTTAAGCTTTATGAGGTCCTATTTGTTAAGTTTTGTTCTTTTATATTGCAAATAGATTTGTGTCTCATATAATACATCCCAACCTCAGCTTTTCCTCCATGCACTGCTCCAAGCTTTTCTCCAACATCTCCTCTACCCAACTTTCCATTTCCTCCTCAGAAAAGAGCAGGCTTTCAAGAGGCAACAGCAAAACTGAACAAAACAAGATACAATAAGATAAGGCTACAGTTATTATATTGAGGGTGGACATGGCAACCTAAGAGGAGGAATGGTTACTCAGGAGTACGCAAAAGAGTCAGTTATTCATCTGATCTCACTGTTAGGGGGCTCACAGTAACACCAAGATAACAACCATAACATATACTCAGAGGACCTGGTGTAAAACCATGCATGTCCTGTGTTTGCTATTTCAGTTTCTGTGAGCTCGTGTGAACCCTAATTAATTGATTTGGTAGGCCATGTTCTTCATGTGTCTCCTATAGCCTTTCCTTACCCTTTTCCCCAGAGTTCTCAATCTCAGAGGAGTGGGACCTGATGGAGACCTCCAGTTTAGACTCTGACTCTGTCTGTCTCTGTCTCTGTCTCTGTCTCTCTCTCTCTCTCTCTCTCTCTCTCTCTCTGCATAATGTCTGGCTGCTAGAGGAAACCTTTCTGATGATGCGTAGAGAAGGCACTATTCTATAAGTATAGCAGAATATCATTAAGAATCATTTCATTGTTTTGCCAGTAACACTTGGTTCTATAGTAGTTCTCTTGGCTATCTAGTCTGGTTCTTGGCCATTAATGAATTGTAGAGCATTGACTCATTCTCAAAGCATGGGCCTCAAGTTAAATCAAATATTGTTTGGCCACTCCCATAAGCTCTTTGCTACTATTGCCCCAGCCTGTCTTGAAGACAAGACAGATTGTAGGTGGAAAGCTTGGTTGCTGGGTTAGGGGTTAGTCTTCAATTTTCTCTTTCTATAGCCTGCAGAGTATATACTAATGTCAAAAGAACTACAGTGTAGGGTTGAAGGCTCCAAACCTGTACCAGCTTGATACCCCTATGATAAATAAACTGTATGGAAGTTTTCCTCATCAATGAAGCCACACTGTCAGTTTTCAGAGATTGAATATCTGTTGGAACATCAACCTAGGTTGTTTAAGGATCTCCACAGGACCACAACTTCTTGTCTAACAACTCAATGCAATGCAACCCAGTTCTACCTCTCACAGTGTTTCCTGGCAACAAAAGATAGATCAGACTCCATATCCTCCATAACTAGGAGTCCTCACTAGGGTCACTCTTATAAATTCCAGGGAGTTTCCACTGTACTAGGTTTCCACACTGTCCCTCAAATACCACTGCCCCCATGCAATTCCAGCTGTCATTCCCTGTACTCACTTGATACACATGGGAAAAAAGAAAGCATATTCAACATATGGTGCTAGTCTAACTGGATGACTGAATGTAGAAGAATACAAATAGATACATATTTATCAACCTGCATAAAACTCAAGTCCAATAGATCAGTGGCCTCAACATAAAGCCAGATATACTGAACCTGGTAGAAGAGAAAGTGGGTAACAGCCTTGAATACATTATTATAGGAGACAATTTTCTAAACAGAACACCCATAGTTCAGGCACTAAGGTCATGGAACTAAAAAGATCCCGTGAAACTGAAAAGCTTCCATAAGGCAAAGGATAGTATCAATAGGACAAAATGGCAGCCTATAGAATGGGAAAAGATTGTTACCAACTCCACATCTAGGAGGACTAATATCCAAAATATATAGAGAACTCAAGAAACTATATATTTAAAAAAAACAAGTAATTCAATTAAAAATGAGGTACAGATCCTAAACAGATTTAAGTAATCTCAAATAGCTGAGAAACACTTAAATAAATGCATATTAAGTAAATGTGTAACACCCTTAGCCATCAGGGAAATGCAACAAAACTACTTTAAGATTCTACCTTACATCTGTCAGAATGGCTAAGTTTAATAACAGAAGTGACAGCTCATGCTGCTAGGATAAGGAGCAATCAGAACATTCTTCCGTTGTTTGTGAGAGTACAACTCGTACAGCTACTGTGGAAATCAATATGACATTCCTCAGAAAAGTGAAAATCAATCTACCTCAAGACCTGGCTATACCACTCTTGGGCACATACCCAAATTAAACACAATTCTACCAAAAGGAAACTTACTGAACTGTATTCATTGTGACTCTATAATAATAGCCGGAAACTAGAATGTTCTGGAATATCTTAAAATTTTTAATAAACAAGCCTTCCATTTGCTTGGATAGAGTTATCCCAAGATATATATTTGAAACTATGATAAAATGCATTGTTTCCTTGATTTCTCAGTGTGTTTGGCATCTGCATAAAGGAAAGCCTTTTATACATGTTAATTATATATCCTGGTACTATAATGAAAGTTTTTGTCAATTATAGAAAAGTTCTTTAAGTCTATTATGTACAAAAACCATTATATATGCAAATAAAGGTTCTGTAACATCTTCTTCCCCATTTGTATCCCCTTGACTTTCTTTAGTCATTCTACTGCACTAATTAAGATTTCAGGTTGTCTTAGTTAGGGTTTTACTGCTGTGAACAGACACCATGACCAATGCAAGTCTTATAGAAGACAACATTTAATTTGGGCTGGTTTACAGGTTCAGAGATTCAGACCAGTATCATCAAGGCAGGGACATGGCAACATCCAGGAAGGCATGGTGTAGGAGAAGCTGAGAGTTCTACATCTTCATCTGAAAGCTGCTAGTGGAAGACTGACTTCCAGTCAGCTAGGGTCTTAAGCCCATGCCCACAGTGACATGCCTACTCCAACAAGGCCACACCTCCTAATAGTGCCACCCCATAGGCCAAGCATATATAAACCATCACACAGGTGTTCTTGACTTTAGTGGAATGTTCTTTCTAGAATTATATCGGCTGTGGGTTTGTTGTGAAATTCCTTTCTTATATTACAAAATGTCCTTCATAGCCCTAGTTTCTCCAGGACTTTTATCATGAAGGGATATAATATTTTGCCAAAGGTCTTTTCTGTATTCAATGAAGGGATTATGCAGGAGGTTTTGTCTTTATTATACTCATGTCATAGATTATGTTAAATGGTTTACATATATTGAATAATCTCTAAGTCCCTGTGGTGAAGCTAGCCTGATCATGGTGGATAAGCTTTTGGATGTAGGTTTGGATTAAGATGAGAAGGATTTTATTGAGAATACTTGTATTTATGTTTGTAGGAGATATTGTTGTATATGTATTTTTGTTTGATTGTTTGGGCCATTATATGGCTATGAAATCAAAGGAATAATGGATTCATAAAAGGATTTTTTTTGTTGGACCACTGTGTAGCTTTGGCACCAAAGCAATAATAAATACATGAAAAGAGTTATAAAATGTTCCTTCAGGTTTTTTTTTTGGGGGGGATAATTTAATAAGTATTTGAATTGATTCTTCTTTGAGGATCTTGTAGAATTTTGCACTGAACCCATCTAGCCTAATCCTTCTTTAAAGGGGACATTTAATTACTGCTTCTATGTCAATAAGTATATTTAAATTGCTTATTTAATCTTTGGTAAATTATATTGAACAAAACATTTATCACTTTGTTTGTTTTCCACTTTGATGGAGTACAGATTTTTCAAAAAGAATGTCCCTATAAATCTGTGAATTTCCTCATTACCTTTTGCAATATCTCTCTTTTCACCTCTATTTTTATTAATTTGTTTTTTTTTGTTTTTTTTTTTTTTGAGAGACTTAAGTTTATTGTTCTTTTCCTTGAAGGGACAAAAGATCTGAAACAAATATGTCCAATTGTTAAAATATGATAAAGATGAATGGAGAGCAGTTAACTTCTATATGCCAAGATACTATAAAGTAAAGAGACATTCTAAATAATCCTATAAGCATTAGTGATTTCTACTGCAGCAATCTCTGCTGAGGACAAGGCTGTTTCTCCACAGCAGGAGNCCTTAAACTCTTGGGGATATAAGAGCCCTCTGCAAAGTTGATGCAACCATGGTGCTTTTTCCCAAAAGGGTTTGGTACACCTTACCTCAGCCCCTGGCAGCATTTGGAAATTAACTACGAACTTTCTTTAGTCGTGTGGTTGACCAGGTAATTTCTAGTTGTGGTAAGAGTTTAACAAGGGTAGACAATNAGAGATGGTGACACAGTGGGTGCTCATAGAAACAGTCTATGACATATACAAGACTTTCACTTGAAGAAAGGTTGCTAGAATGACTACTGGCCAAAGTCTTAAAATCCAGTGCTAGGCATGCAACTGAAAGTCTGTCTGTAGACCTGAATGGTCTCTGGGGAAGCAGTCCAAGAACTGTTCTTAGGCTCAATTAGGCCTTAGTGCAAAGCCAAGGTTATAAGTTGTAGCTGATAACAAAGATTAGGGAGACTTGCTCATATTTCATGAATTTTTCCTTTATTTGTGCATCTTATTTAATAACATTTCATCTGGCAAGTTTGAAGCTAATGTTTGGCTAGTGTTTGTGCATAGCTTTTCCAATAACACANTGCATTACTTTCAGAAAGTCCAGATCAGTGGAAAACTATGACTCTCTGAGTCATACTTGGTGAAATCGGGGGTAAATGGCTGCTGAGACCTAGAAGCCACAACAGATGCCAAGGGCACAGTGTACTAGATGGGAGCGTAACATCTAGGAAGACACATGTCACATGGCTTATGCTCTGGCACCTGAAAAGGGGCATGAGATACTGTGTTCTGATATGCATATGAACATATATAAATACTGTGAACATACATGTGAACATCCAACATGCATATGAACAACTGTAAATAGAATCACTATCTCAGAGTGCTTCTCACTTTGAAGCTCCAAACTGTGGCATTCTGAACTAAAGAGTTCCAGAAGTACACCGTTCTAAGCTTCACATCACAGGGAATCGCTAGTTTTTGTTCCCACCTTTCATTGTCTCTGTCTCTCATCTTTGCATACCAATCTCAGGCACTTTCTCATGCCTGCCTCTTCCCCAGGCCTCCATCTCTTGTTTCCTCCAACCCCTTGTCTCTACCATGAGCTACTTACCTCCTGCCCCTCAGAATGTATAGGAGGCACCACAAGACAAGACAGATAGTCCAGTCTGGGAACCAATGGCCCATTGTGTCTGTCTGTCTGTCTGTCTGTCTGTCTGTCTGTCTGTCTGTCTGTCTGTCTGTCTTATTAATTTGGCTCTTTCTCTTGATATCTTACTTAATTTTATTAAATGTTTGTTGATCTTCATTTGCTCAAAGAAACAACTCTAATTGATTCTTTGTATTATTATCATTACTTTCTGCCTGCTTTTCTAATTCACTGATTTTAGTCCCAAGTTTGATTATTTCTTGCCATCTACTTTGATATTGCTTCTTGTTCTAAAACTTTCAGATATGAACCCTGAGAGCTATAATGATGGCCAGCATCAAAAACATGGCAAGATATGCCCATGGGTGCAATTGAGATGCCAACTCTACAGGAATATATAACTAATTTTGTTCTAGACTGTATAAAACCTGCACAAGATGAGGCCCAGCAACACTAGCATGGAGAGAAGAGTATTTCAATAGCTTTCTCCCTTAGATGAAAGGATATTAGCAATTCATAGGTTCTTGTAGAGAAATACTCAGTTTTTAAAGGGTCAGTTATGATTCGGTAGATGGATCCATAATCAGGAGTACATGAGTAATACAAATTAACATGATTTGGTGTTGAAAAAAAACACACACAACTGTAGGGTGGGGTGAGAGACAAGGAGTGAAAGTAGTCAGGGAGATAAATGGAAATACATATTATCACAATACATTGTATGCCTGTATGAAATTCTCAAGGAACAAAAATTGTATGTTAAAAATTAAAGAAGACTGATTTAGCTATGTGAATTATTTTATGGTTTCTTATCATTGTGTACATAGCTCTCTGAAGAATTTTAATAATGTTTTTATAAGGTCTGCACTGAATTTGTAGATTAATTTGTCTAATAGGGGTTTCATAAAAATTTATTATAGTCAATAAATGTGAGAGATTCATTTTGTGTACATGGGCTTTAACTTCTTTCATCAATGTTTTGCAAACATTGTAGAAGTTATTCACATCCTTGTTTAAGTTTGTTTCTAGGCATTTTATTAAATTGTACCAATTATGAAGAAGATTGTGTTCCTTATTCTCTCTCTCTCTCTCTCTCTCTCTCTCTCTCTCTCTCTCTCTCTCTC
>NW_018391622.1:0-4135 GCF_900095145.1 Mus pahari
CTAGAAAAAGCAAGAAAGTAATCCTTCAACAAACCTAAAAGAAGAAAGGCACAAGAACAGAATCCCAACTCTAACAACAAAAATAACAGGAAGCAACAATTACTTTTTCTTAATATCAATGGACTCAATTCCCCAATAAAACAGACATAGACTAACAGACTGGCTACATACACAGGACCCAACATTTGCTGCATACAGGAAACCCATCTCAGGGACAAAGACAGACACTACCTCAGAGTAAAAGGCTGAAAAACAATTTTCCAAGCAAATGGTCCTAAGAAACAAGCTGGAGTAGCCATTATAATATCAAATAAAATCAACTTTTAACCCAAAGTTATCATAAAATACAAGGAGGGGCACTTCATACTCATCAAAGGTAAAAATCTACCAAGATGAACTCTCAATTCTGAACATCTATGCTCCAAATACAAGGGCATCCACATTAATTAAAGAAATGTTAATCCAGGTATGGTGACACATACCTTTAATCCTAGCACTTGAAAGGCAGAGGCAGGAGGATTTCTGAGTTCCAGGCCAGGCTGGTCTACATAGTGAGTTTCAGGACAGTCAGGGCTACACAGAGAAACCCTGTCTAACCCCCCCCCAAAAGAAACAAAAAGAAACTTTCATAAAGCTCAAAGCACACGTTGCACCACACACAATGGAAAGATCCTGCAAACAGAAACTAAACAGTTACACATTGAAACTAACAGAAGTTATGAAACAAATGGATTTAACAGATATCTATAGAACATTTTATATACAAAAATATTTTAATAACCCCATGCATCATATCAGATCACCACAGATTAAGGCTAATCTTCAATAACAACATAAATGATAGAAAGCAAACATACACGTGGTAGCTGAACTCTACTCAATGATAACTTGATCAAAGAAGAAATAAAGAAAGAAATTAAAAACTTTTTAGAGTTTAATGAAAATGAAGCCACAACAACATGAACTTATGGCACACAATGAAAGCATTCGTAAGAGGAAAACACATAGCTCTGAATGACACACACACACACACACACACACACACACACACACACAAAACTAGAGAGAGCATACAGTTGGCAGCATACCTAAAAGCTCTAGAGCAAAAGGAAGCAAATTCACCCAAGAGGAAATAATCAAACACAGGGCTGAAATCAAACAAGTAGAAACAAAAAGAACTATACGAAAAATCAACCAAACCAGGAGCTGGTTCTTTGAGCAAATCAACAAGATAGATAAACCCTTAGCCAGACTAACTAGAGGGCACAAGGACAGTTTCCTAATTAACAAAATCAGAAATGAAAAGGAAGATGTAACAACAGAACCTGAGGAAATCCAAAACATAATCAGATTCTAATACAATTCTCCTCAAACTATTCCACAATAGAAACAGAAGGTACTCTACCCAATTCATTCTATGAAGCCACAATTACTCTGATACCTAAACCATACAAAGACCCAGCAAACAAAGAGAAATGCAGACCAATTTCCCTTATGAATATCGACGCGAAAATATTCAATAAAATTCTCGCAGACTGAATCCAAGAACAAAACGGTCATCCATCATGATCAAGTAGGCTTCATCCCAGGAATNCAGGGATGGTTTAATATAGGGAAATCCATCAACGTAATCCACTATGTAAACAAACTCAAAGACAAAAACCACATGATCATAACGTTAGATGCTGAGAAAGCACTTGACAAAATCCAACTTCATGATGAAAGTCTTGGAAAGACCAGGAATTCAAGGCCCATCCTAAATATAATAAAAGCAATATACAGCAAACCAGTAGCCAACATCAAGCTAAGAGGAGAGAAACAGGAAGCAATCCCACTAAAATCAGGGACTTGACAAGGCTGTAAGCTTACTCCCTACCTATTCAATATAGTACTTACTTGAAGTCCTAGTCAGAGCAATTCGACAACAAAAGGAGATCAAGGGGATACAAATTGGAAAAAATGATGTCAAAATATCTCTATTTGCTGATGATATGACGGTATATATACATGACCCCAAAAATTCCAGCAGTGAACCCCTAAACCAGATATTCTATTTCAGTGCAGTAATGCCTATGTTGACCGGGATCAACTTATTATTGAATTAATTTGATTCATTACTTTAAATCAGCTTGTGAGAGAGAAATAAAACACAACTACACTGAAACAGAATCTTGTGAGAAAAAGTGTCCAACTATATTTTCAAGTTTATGCATATATTCCACATATATAGACACATGCATGGATGGATGGAAGTAATTCAGAAGTTAGCACCCTAGACTATCCTATAACTTTTATATGGACATGACACCATAAGTCACACATTAATATTTACATTATTTTACTCCTAAAAAGTTTAATCTAGTATAGGAATTAGTTCATCCCAATTACCAGAGCCGAACATCTAATTCTCTCACCAACAGACATTTACAGTAGCTGTAGAGTGGTGTTCTGTTTATAAAAGCTCCAGGATATGGGGTAGTAATTTACTTCAGTGGTCAAGAGCATGTTTTGCTTTTGGAAAGACCCAGGTGTGATTCTCAGCAATGACATAGTGGCTTATGTGAATCAGATTGAAAGGGATACAACCTCTCTCTGACCAGGCTCACAGGAGGTGCACAGAAACTATATGTAGGCAAAAATATACCTATATGTGTATATATATATATATATATATATATATATATATATATATATNTGTGTGTGTGTGTGTGTGTNTNTATATATATATATATATATATATATATATATATATATATATATATATATATAAAGAAAACTGAATAAATCTCCAGGAGAATGCTTAATTCCCATCTTAGACTATACACTCTAAGAACTATAGTCCAATTCTAATTTTAAACCTACAAATGGACAAACCATATACATATAATAATTTACTATAAATTATATTCAATAATTTATTAATATAAACACAAGTATTGTAATTAATATAAAATATGATAACATAATAAGGTAAAAGATATTACTGTAAAATGTTTTTTCTTAGCCCAAACTTATGAACTTCAACTTCTCTACTTCATATTTATTGCTTTGTAAATATATATCACAGACAGAAAATAACAAACCTTCTAATTCATAAATTGGTATTTTTATTTGAGACTCACTGGAGCTGAGGTTTGGTAAAAAAAAGACCATAGCTCTCATGAGTGAAATCTTTCTTAAAATGGATATATATGGATAAAAACGAACTTTTATTTAAAAAGGAAATTGCACTTTTGACGAATTCCATGTTAGATTAAGTTGCAATATTTAGTTGCAAGTATTAAATCCCAGAGTATATTCATAAACATTTATAATGACAGAGAATCAATCACTATTAAATTGACTCAGACCAAAAGACTAAGCAGTCTGCAGCCATATGTGTGAAGACTCATATAACAGAGGAAGAGAGGGGGAAAGACACAGAGACTGAGACAGAAAAGGCAGAGAGAGACAGAGAGACAAAGATAGACAGAAAGAGATAGAAAAGAGGGGTAGAAAGAGAGAAGTAAAAGTGTCTTCATGTACAGCTCTGTACTCTCCCAAGAACAATCACTTCATCTCCTCCTTATCACAGTATTTGATTCTGAAACAGTTTGTTTTATACACATATAGGGATCTTGGTATTGTGTTTGTGAAGCTTTAATAATACAGGGAACAAACAAGTATAGAATAACAAAAGTGTTGTTTTCATTTTAAGTGTCAAGACATTTAGTGAATAATGACCTAAAAGCTGTATGACTGCTCAGAGAGAACATAAAGTGAGTATGTGACTTTCAGGTGACAAGTGAAATTGTTGCCTGATGTAGAGTCTACTGTCAATGCCTCTTCAGACACATGGCTATAGATTGCTTAGACTTTTGGTCTGGGTGAATGTAATAGTGATGGTTTATCCACTATTATAAATGTTTGTGGATATATTCTGGGTGTTAGTACTGACAACTAAATATTGCAACTTAAACTAACAAGGGAGCTGCCAAAACTGCAATTTTCTTTTAAATAAAAGAATAAAATAAATAAAATAAATAAATGAAGGCATTTTTAGGAAAACCCAAAAGTGAAAAAACTTAACCTCCAAATTAGTTCCAAATGCAGCAGTAATGTCATTACAGAGACTGTGGGTAAGCAATCATAGCCA
>NW_018391622.1:4805-16226 GCF_900095145.1 Mus pahari
TACCTAGAGCACTGGTACAAAATTTTAAGGTAAATTATTCAGAACAAACTGAAAATTCTATAATGCTTACAAGCATAAACTCATGTTTCTGACAACTGGTCTTTTATAAGATTGATACTCGGGCCACAGAGTTCACAATGGTTACTGGCATTATTTTGTTCCATTTCATTGACAATAATTTATAATTCTATATTGTCAGTTTTCCACTTTGATTTCTGTGTAGTTCTGTTTGTGTGTATTAGATGGAGACAGACAGACAAACAGAAGTTCACACTGACTTCACTCAAACCCATGATTCTCCTGCCTTATTTTTGAAAGTGCTGGGATCATCCTGACACTACTGAACCAGACTGCTGGTATCCTGACCACAGAAATTGGATCGCCCTGAAAGAACTACTAAATTGGCCCACATCTCCTTGTTCTATTCACCATCCTTTCTCCCCTTGGACAGTGGGCTAGAAGAGGGGTTGAAATATTTGAGAACCCTTATTAAAGTAGATTTTGAAAAATCTAACCCTACAGGCCCCAAATTAGATGCTTCCTTCTATTAAAAAAAAAGTGCTGGGATCAATGGCATGTGCCACCACAACTGCCATTATTTTCCATTTTAATCTCCTATAAACATTAGTAACTGATATTCCGAGAAAAAATTGATTTGCGATATTCATTACTAAGCTTAAATTACTTGTCATTGTGTGTGTGTGTGTGTGTGTGTGTGTGTGTGTGCAAGTAGATTTTAACAAGCAATTGTATTTTGTTAGAGGAAACCTTACTAATTTTGATTTGAAATAATTTTATGCTATTAAAGAATTATAAATATATTTCTCACTACTAATGAAAGTCTTGCACAATACTATTCAGCTTGAATCCTACAATGTTCAACTTAGAAAAACTGAAATAGGAAAAAGGAATTCATTTTAATAAAATGAGTAAAATTCCTACTGAAAATTACGTTTGAGAAAGGATACTTCATTTGAGTAATGAGGTGAGATTTCCAAATATTTTTGAAGTATCAATAAAGTATTTACATTATGAGAGATCATTGCAATAGATTAAACAAATCTATGTAAAAATATTAAAACTGGAGAAAAGTATAAAATGGAAAATTACAAAACACAAATCAAATGCTTCAATATTATATAATGAACTCTGCAAGAAAATAAATGGCTGTCACTTGGTTTCTACTCCCTAAGACTACTCAGGAGTTTTGTTACAGGGATAGAAAACTAACACACTTGGCCATAACTAGGTAGTACTGTGATCTCAGAATTCATAGAGCACTCAGTACAATCTTTTGTCTGATAGACTCATTAAAAGGTTGAGATAAAGTTAATTTTTAAATACATGCCATCATAGATTCATGATAAAAAGTAGTGGTGTAGTGACATTTTCATTTCCTATATAATACTCAATGATCATTTTCAGCCTGTTAGTTTTTCCTGTCTCTATCCATCCTGCTGGGCCCTCTATACTGTCACACGTAGTAGAGACCAAACTGAGTATAATCAATATTGTTTTATAAATCAATAAACTGATATTCGTATGTCGGCAAGCCTCTCTGATTTACTTATGATACAATAGAGCTCAAAAGTAAAATTGTAAGCCGAAAATTATCTACTCATTTATTAAAGAATCCTCCTTCATTCTACCACCTACTGTCTCACTATCATAAAGAGAAAAAAAAAAAAACACTCACCTTCTGGGCTTCCCATAAACATCCTTGAAGAAGGAGGCCCTAGGAAGTAGTTATATGAAAGAAATGTCATCAGCTCATCTCCCTCCAGACCCCTAGTTATCACTTCATCTGGAGAAGGCAGTTCTGACCGTAACATTGTTGTAAACTGTAAACATCAAATAGAAAAGTAAACTTCCCTAATTCCAGGAGAACAGTAGAGTAGGAACAGCTGAGCTCTGGGTTTCCCATGTGTGAGATATTCTCTCTTGGCCATATCTGTGTGTGTGCATGGATTAACTGATTCCAGTCCTTGTGAACAAAACAAAAATAAGAATAATAATATCCCATTTAAAAGAAGTAGAATATCAGTTTATATTCCCCAAGGTATCTATCCCGCTTCCAAAGCATTCATGATGCCCTCCATACGTAAATGACAGTGACTGCAGTGTCACAGCTCTTTAGAGAAAATTAGAAAAGTGTAACCTCATCCAAACTCACTAAGGTTAAGTGATGTTTAATAGAGAGCACGCACACAGGAGATAGTATAACAGTATTTTCGGAAGAAATCAGACTGCAGGACTGTAAATATAGTTCAGTTGGCTGAGTGTAGGCCTAGTAAGTATTGTGGATGTGGGAAACCATAAAACAAATCAAACCTTCAAATTATACACACAGGTGACAGAGATGAATTCCAAGTCAATGGCAAACATAAGAACTTCATTAAGATCAGTAATAGTATCAGGCCTTAAGGCCTCCCTTTGAGCTGGATCCCAATATAGCCCTGTCAATGGACCCACTTTTCCTCAGACTCTTCTCCACTTTTGTCTCTTCAGTTCTTTCAGACAGGAACAATTATGAGTCAGAGATTTTGACTATGGGATGGCAACCCCTGTCTCAATTGATGCCCTGTCTTTCTGCTAGAGGTGGGCTCTACAAGATCCCTCTCCCCACTGTAGGTCATTTCATCTAAGGTCCTTCCATTTGAATCCTGAGAGTCTCTCACCTCCCAGGTCTCTGGTACATTTTGGAGCCCCCCCCCACCTCCTACCTCCTGAGGTTGCCTGTTTCCATTCTTTCTCCTGGTCCTGAGGGCTTCAGTCCTGTCCCCAATGCAATACCTGATCATGTTCCCTCCTTCCACAGCATGTCCTCTTTCTCACCTAGGACCCTCCCTCCCTTGTCCCTCATGTTATTGCTTTTTCTCTCTCCCAAGGGGTATTGAGGCATCCTCACTTGGGTCCTTCAGTTTGTTAAACTTTTTGAGTACTGTGGACTCTATCATGGGTATTCTATACTTCTTTTTTACTAATATCCACATGTTTGTGAGTAAATCCCATGCATGTCCTCTCAGGTCTAAGTTACCTCACTCAGGATATTTTCTAGTTCCATCCATTTGACTGCAAAACTCATGATATCCTGGTCCTTAGTAGCTGAGTAGTACTCCATTGTGTAAATGAACCACATTTTCTGTATCCATTCTTCTGTCGTGGGATATCTAGGTTGTTTTCAGCTTCCCACTATTACAAATAAGGCCACTATGAACGTAGTAGAACATGTACCCCTGTGATGTGGTGTGGCATCCTTTGGGTATATTCCAAAGAATGGTATAGCTGAGTCCTCACATAGATCTATTTCCAACTTTCTGATGAACCTCCAGATTGATTTACAGAATGTTTGTACCAGTTTGTAATCCTACCAGCAATGGAGGAGTATTCCTCTTCCCATCCTTGCCACCTTGTGCTGTCACCTGAGGTATTGATCTTAGCCATTCTGATTGGTGTAAGGTGAAATCTCAGGGTCCTATTGATTTGCATTTCCCTGATCACTAAGCACTTTGAACATTTCTTTAGGTGTTTTCAGCCATTTAAGATTCCTCTATTATGAATTCTCTGTTTAGTTCTTTACCACATTTTTTAATTGGGTTCTTTGGTTTTTTTTAGTGATTAGCTTCTTGAGTTTTATATATATATATATATATATATATATATATATATATATATATATATATATATATATATTTCTTCACTAACCCCCACATCCAATAGAGGATATATATATATATATATATCCTCTATTGGATGTGGGGGTTAGTGAAGAAATTTTCCCAGTGAAGATATTTAGATATTTTCCCAATCTGTAGGATATGGATTTGTTCTATTTACTATGTCCTTTGCCTTACAAAAGTTTTCCAATTTCATGAGTTCCCATTTATCAATTCTTGATCTTAGAGCATGAGCCACTGTAGTTCTGTTTAGGAAATTTCCTGATGTGCCAATGAGTTCAAGGTTCTTTCCCACTTTCTCTTCTATTACATTCAGTGTATCTGGTTTTTTGCTGAGGTCCTTGATCCACTTGGGTATGAGCTTTGTGAAAGGTAACAAAAAAGAGGATATTTTCATTTTTCTACATACAAACAGTCAGTTAGACCAGCACCATTTATTAAAGATGCCTTCTCTTTTCCATTGTATATTTTTAGGTTCTTTGTCAAAGATCAAGTATATATAAGTGTGTGGTTTTATTTTTGGGTCTCCTAATTTAATCCATTGATCTACATGTCTGTTTCTGGACCAATACCATACAGTTTTTATCACTATTGCTCTGTAGTATAGCTTGAGATCAGGGATGGGGAGTCCACCAGCAGTTCTTTCATTGTTAAGAAGTGTTTTCACTATGCTGCCTTTCCAGGTGAATTTGAAAATTGCTCTTTCCTTTTTGTTGAAGAATTATGTAGGGATTTTGATGGAGATTGTGTTGAATATATGGATTGCCACTCATCTTGTATTTAAAATACTAAATATAGAAAAACACAAAAAAACTAAAAAAAAGATGAATTGAAAACTCTATGGGAAAACACAAGGCACAGATAAATTAAATGGATCAAGTAGAAAGAACACACAAAGAAAAAGAACTTCAGACCAATTTCCCTTATGAATATCAATGCAAAAATACTTTAAAAATATTCCCACAAATTGAAACCAAGAACATATCAAAACTATCATCCATCATTATCAAGTAGGCTTCATCCCACAAATGCAGGGACGGTTTAGTATATGGAAATCCATCAATGTATCCACTATATGAACAAACTCAAAGAAAAAACCACACGATGATCTCATTAGATGCTGAGAAAGCATTTGACAAAATCCAACATCCCTTCATAATAAAACTATTGGAAAGATCAGGAATTGAAGGCCCATATCTAAACATAGGAAAAGCAATATGCAGCAAACCAATAGCCAACATCAAGCTAAGAGGAGAGAAACTGGAAGCAATCCCACTAAAATGAGGGACTAGACATGGCTGCAAGCTCACTCCGTACCTATTCAATATAGTACTTACTTGATGTCCTAGCCAGAGCAATTCGACAATAAAAGGAGATCAAGGGGATACAAATTGGATAGGAAGAAGTCAAAATATCACTATTTGCTGATGATATGATAGTATACTTAAGTGACACCAAAAGTTCCATCAGAGAACTCCTAAACCTGATAAACAACTTCAGCAAAGTAGCTGGATATAAAATTAACTCAAACAAATCAGTGACCTTTTGCTACACAAAGGATACACAGGCTAAAAAAGAAATTAGGGAAACAATACCATTCACAAAAGTCACAAATAATACAAAATACCTTGGTGTAACTCTAAGTAAGCAAGTGAAAGATCTGTATGATAAGAACTTCGAAGCTGGGCGTGGTGGCGCACGCCTTTAATCCCAGCACTCGGGAGGTAGAGGCAGGCAGATTTCTGAGTTTGAGGCTTCCTGGTCTACAAAGTGAGTTCCAGGACAGCCAGGGCTATAGAGAGAAACCCTGTCTCGAAAAAACAAAAAGAAGAAGAAGGAGGAGGAGGAGGAGGAGGAGGAGGAGAACAACAACAACAACTTCGAGTCTCTGAAGAAAGAAATTGAAGAAGGTCTCAGAAGATAGAAAAATCTCCCATACTCATGGATTGTCAGGATTAATATAGTAAAAATGGCCATCTTCCAAAAGCAATCTACAGATTCAATGCAATCCCCATTAAAATTCCATCTCAATTTTTCTCAGAGTTAGAAAGAGCAATTTGCAAATTCATCTGGAATAACAAAAAACCTAGGAAAGCGACAACTGTTCTCAACAATGAAAGAACCTCTGGTGGAATCACAATCCATGACCTCAAGCTGTACTACAAAGCAATTGTGATAAAAAAAAAACCCTGCATTGTATAGGTACAGTGACACACAAGTAGATCAGTGGAATAGAATTGAAGACCAAGAAAGGAACGAACACACCAATGGTCACTTGATCTTTGACAAAGGAGCTAAAACCATCCAGTGGAAAAAAGACAGAATTTTCAACAAATGGTGCTGGCTCAGCGGGTGGTAGGCATGTAGAAGATTGCAAAGCAATACTTTCTTAGATTTTTGTACAAAACTCAAGTCCCAGTGGATCAAGGATATCCACATAAAATCAGATACAATGACACTTATAGAAGAAAAAGTGGGGAAAGCCTCAAACATATGGGCACAGGGGGGAGATTCCTGAACAGAACACCAATGGCTTGTGCTGTAAGATGAAGAATCAACAAATAGGACCACATAAAATTGCAAAGCTTCTGTAAGGCAAAGGATACTGTCAATAAGACAAAAAGGCAACCAACAGATTGGGAAAAGGTCTTTACCAATCCTATATCTGACAGGAGATTAAAATCCAATATTTAGGAAGAACTCAAGAAGTTAGATTCAGAGAAACAAATAACTCTATCAAAAATGGGTTACAGAACTAAACAAAGAATTCTCAACTGAGGAATACCAAAAGATGGAGAAGCACCTAAAAAGATATTCAACATCCTTGGTCATCAGGAAAATGCAAATAAAAACAACCCTGAGATTCCACATCACACCAGTCAGAATGGCTAAGATCAAAAACTTACGTTAGAGCAAATGCTGCCAAGGATGTAGAGAAAGTGGAACACTCTTCATTGCTGGTGGGATTGCAAGTTGATACAACCACTCTGGAAATCAGTTTGGCAGTTCCTCAGAAAACTGGACATAGTAGTACCTGAGGACCCAGCAATACCACTCCTGGGCAAGTACTCCAACGATGTTCCAACATGTAATAAGGACATTTGCTCCAAAACATTCATAGCAGCCTTAATTATAATAGTCAGAAGCTAGAAAGAACATTCCTCCCTCAACAGAGGAATGGATACAGAATATGTGGTACATTTACACAATGGAGTACTACTCAGCTGTTAAAAACAATGAGTTTATAAAATTCTTAGGCAAATAGATGGATCTGGAGGATATCATCCTGAGTGAGGTAACACAATCACAAAGAGCACACATGATATGCACTCATTGATAAGTGCATATTATCCCAGAAGCTGCAAATACTCAAGTTACAATTCACAGACCACATGAAACTCCAGAAGAAGTAAGACCAAAGTGTGGATACTTCGATTTTTCTTAGAGGGGGGAAATTACCCATGGAAGGAGTTACAGAGACAAACTGTGAAGCAGAAAGTGAAGGAATGGCCATCCAGAGAATTCCCTGCTTAGGGATCCATCCCATATACAACCACCAAACGCAGACATTTCTGTGGGTGCCAACAAGTGCTTGCTGACAGGAATCTGTTACAATTTTCTTCTGAGAAGCTCTACCAGTGTCTGACGGTTACAAAGATGGATGCTCATGGCCATCCATTGGACATTGGACTGAGCATGGGGTCCCTAATGAAGGAGTTGTAGAAGGTACCCAAGGAGATGAAGGGGTTTGCAGACCCATAGGAGGAACATCAGTATAAACTAACAAGAGCTCCCAGAGACTAAACAACCAACCAATGAATACACATGGTGGGACTCATGGATCAAGCTGTATATGTAGCAGAGGATGGCCTAGTTGCTCATCAATGGGAGGAGAGGCGCTTGGATCTATGAAGGCTCTATGCCCTTGTGTAGGGGAATTCCAGGGACAGGAAGCAGGAATGGATGGGTTGGTGAGCAAGGAAAGCAGGGAGAGGATAGGTGCTTTTCGGAGTGGAAACTAGGAAGAGGGATAACATTTGAAATGTAAATAAAGAAATGTCTATTAAAAGGAGGAGGAAAAGGAAGAGGAGGAGGAAGAGGAGAAGGAGGAGGAGGAGGAGGAGGAGGAGGAGGAGGAGGAGGAGGAGGAGGAGGAGGAGGAGGAGGAGGAGGAGGAGGAGAAGTTAGACTCCAGAGAAACAAATAACCCTATTAAAAAATGGGGTACAGAGCTAAACAAATAATTCTCAACTGAGGAATACCAAATGGCTGAGAAGTACCTAAAGATATTGTCAACATACTTAGTCATCAGGGAAATGCAAATCAAGACAACACTGAGATTCCACTTCACACCAATCAGAATGGCTAAGACCAAAATATCAGGTGACAGCAGATGCTGGTGAGGATGTAGAGAAAGATGACACTCCTCCATTGTTGGTGGGATTGCAAACTGGTACAACCACTCTGGAAATCAGTTTGGCAGTTCCTCAGAAAAATTGGACATAGTACTACCTGAGAACATAGAAATACCACTCCTGGGCATATACCCAGAAGATGCTCCAGCATGTAATAACAACACATGTTCCACTATGTTCATCACAGTCCCTTATTTATAATTGTCAAGAGCTGGAAAGAACCCAGATGTCCCTCAAAAGAGGAATGAATACAGAAAATGTGGTACATTTACAAAATGGAGTACTACTCAGCTATTAAAAACAATGAATTCATGAAATTCTTAGAGACAAATGAATGAATCTGGAGGATATCATCCTAAGTTAGGTAACCCAATCACAAAAGAACGCACATGTTATGTACTCACTGATAAGTGGATATTAGCCTAGAAGCTACAAATATTCAAGATACAATTCAGACCACATGAAACTCCAGAAGAAGTAAGACCAAAGTGTGGATACTTCGATTCTTCTTAGAGGGGAAAGCAAAATACCCATGGAAGTAGTTACAGAGACAAAGTGTGGAGCAGAGAGTGAAGGAATGACCATCCAGAGAATGCCCTACCTGGGGATCCATCCCAAATACAATCACAAAAACCAGACACATTTGTAGATGCCAACAAGTGCCTGCTGACAGAAGCTTGTTACAGCTGTCTCCTGAGAGGCTCCACCAGTGATTGACAAATACAGAGGTGGTTGCTTTCAGCCTACCATTGGACTGAGCACAGGGTTCCCAGTGAAGGAACTAGAGAAAAAACCAAGGAGCTGAAGGGTTTGCAGCCCCATAAGAAGAACAGTATGAAATAACCTGTATCCCCATGTTGGGTCCCGCCCGCCAGCGTCTAAGCATTGTATTGTGCCTCTTGCAGACACGCTAAGAGTTGCTCCCCCGGACGTCCCAGAACACAGCGTCCTCAGACCGCCCACTGTCAACACTCACTCGTCGCCCAGACCAACCACCAATGTCGTCAAGCCTACTCGATTGGACCCGGCTTCTGGACACAGCTCCGCTGAGGATCGGACCGCGTGCCATTGAGAGATTGCGACGATGCGGCGCTGAGAGGCACACTCAGCAGAGACAATGGGACATGTGGGAGAGGGTTGGGTTCTCCNGCGTGTTATTAATAAATAGTATTCTTTCTTGTAGCTCATCTCTATTTTCAGGAAGTTTAGCTCTGCAGTACGAACCCACCCCAAGGTGTTTTCTGCCCACGCAGACACGGCGCCGGTATGCGTGTGACGCAGAGAAACATTACATCCCCAGAGCTCCCAGGGACTAAACAAACAACCAAAGAATACACATAGGGGTATTCAGTTAGTGAGAAGGGAGAGGGTTGAGGGGATAGAGGGTTTTCAGAGGGGAAACTGGGGGAAAGTGATAATATTTGAAATATAAATAAAGAAAATATCTAATTTAAAAATAAAAGAAAACTCTAAGCAAAAACACAAGGCATACATAAATGAAATCCATCAAAAATAGGTAAATTTCTTCAATTCTAGGAAAACATTAGAATTGGAATAGCTGATTTCAGGAGATAAACTTTCAAAGCCAGAGTGCCTGCAGCAATACATACCAAGTTCTTAATGACAATCAATCTAAAACTATATGCCCTCTAATACTATGACTACGAAGGAAGAAAGGACAGTTTTCTACAGCTTAAAAAATTATACTCCATTTCTGGTCACCATCTGCAAGTGGGAGCTAAGGCTGTCTCAAAATCCTCCACACACAAACCAAACCCGAGAATGAACTGGTCCCCATGGAGTGCTGACATGCCTAAGATCATAGGCTTACAGGCCCACAGGAAGAACAAGCTCCAGTGTGAGACGGCAAGACCTACTAACAGCAGTGATAACCAGATGGTGAGAGGAAAGCACAAGAAGCTTATCATCAGATACCAGTTCATCCACCACAAGTCCTGGATACCCTAAAACACCAGAAAAGCAAGATTCTGATTCAAAAATCACTTCTCATGATGATGGTAGAGGACAATAACAAGGCCATAAATATTCCCTTAAAGAAATACAGGAGAACACAGGTAAACAGGTAGAAGCCCTTAAAGGGGAAACAAAATTCCCTTTAAAATTACAGGGAAAAAAAAACAAACAGGTGAAAGAATTGAACAAAACCTTTCAGGATCTAAAAATGGAAACAGAAACAATAAATAAATCACAAAGGGAGACAACTCTGAAGAAAACACAGGAAAGACATCAGGAGACAAGATACCAGCATCACCAACAGAATACAAGAGATAGAAGAGAGAATCTCTTTTTTTATTTGAATTAATTTATTAGATATTTTCTTCATTTACATTTCAAATGCTATCCTGAAAGTTCCCTATAACCTCCCCCTGCCTTACTCCACTATCCACTCACTCCCACTTCTTGGCCCTGGCATTCCCCTGTATGGGGCATATAAAGTTTGAAAGACCAAGGGGCATCTCTTGCCAATGATGATCAACTAGGCCATCTTCTGCTATATATGCAGCTACAGACACAAGCTCTGGGGGTACTGATTAGTTCATATTGTTGTTCCACCGATAGGGTTGTACAACCCTTCAGCTCCTTGGGTACTTTCTCTAGCTCCTCTATTGAGGGCCCTGTGTTGCATCCTATAGATGACTGTGAGCATCCACTTCAGGGTTTGCCAGGCACTGGCATAGCCTCACAAGAGATAGCTATATCAGGCACCTTACAGCAAAATCTTGCTGGCATGTGCAATAGTGTCTGTGCTTGGTGGCTGATTATGGGATGGAAACCTGGGTGGAGCAGAAGAGAGAATCTCTTTTTTTTATTCATTTTGACTTATTATTTTATTTTATTAGATATTTTCTTTATTTACATATCAAATGCTAACCTGAAAGTTCCCTATACTCTCCCCTGCCCCTGCTCCCCTACTGACCCACGCCCACTTCTTGGCCCTGGCCTTCCCCTGTGCTGGGTCATATAAAGCTTACAAGACCAAGAGGCCTCTCTTCCCAATGATGGTCTACTAGGCCATCTTCTGCTACATATTCACCTAGAGACACAAACTCTGGGGGTACTGGTTAGTTCATACTGTTGTTCCACCTATAGGGTTGCAGGCCCCATCAGCTGCTTGGGTACTTTCTCTAGCTCCTCAACTGGGGGCCCTGTGTTCCATCCAATAACTGAATGTGAGCATCGAATTCTGTGTTTGCCAGGCACTGGCATAGCCTCACAATAGGCCGCTATATCAGGGTCCCTTTAGCAGAATATTGCTGGCATGTGCAATAATGTCAGGGTTTGGTGGCTGATGATGGGATGGATCCCAG